>NC_053493.1:193511566-193626566 GCF_905171775.1 Rana temporaria | reverse complement strand
TCCCAATAAAAATCGCAGATCGCTGCCATTTCTAGTAAAAAAAAATAATAATAAAAAATAATAATTCTGTCCCCTATTTTGTAAGCGCTATAACTTTTGCGCAAACCAGTCGCTTATTGCGATTTTTTTTGTTTTTTACCAAAAATATGTAGAAGAATACCTATTGGCCTAAACTGAGAAAAAATTTTTTTTTTTTTTTTTAAATTGGGATATTTATTATAGCAAGAAGTAAAAAATATTGTATTTTTTTCAAAATTGTCGCACTTTTTTGTTTATAGCGCAAAAAATAAAAACCGCACAGGCGATCTAATACCACCAAAAGAAAGCTCTACTTGTGGGGAAAAAAGGACGTAAATTTTGTTTGGGAGCCACGTCGTACGACCGCGCAATTGTTAGTTAAAGCGATGCAGTGCCGAAAGCTGAAATTTCACCTGGGCAGGAGGGGGGTATATGTGCCCAGTAAGCAAGTGGTTAACAAGTATGCACTATCCCCTTCAGACTCATGGATGCAGAGCTAGCAAACTGAAGGACAGAGCATCTCTAAGACACCAGAAAGAAGAACTGTTTAATACAATAGACAGAGCCATTTCTAGTAGACAGAATGGTTCCTTCTTGTTTGAGGGACTCACTCCTAGCTCTGAAGTTTTTTTTCACAGTCCTCCCCCTTCAATTTGTTATCCAGAAGATTGTTTAATAAATTCATAAATTAAAATATTACATTTTCTAAGCATTTTATTAATTCAGTCATGAAGCATTCCAGTGCTTAAAGTAAGCAGCCAAAATATTACACATTTCAATCATATTGAAAGAAAAAAAAAAACATTCTAAAAATAAATTAATTTCTTATATTTTTCTCCTACTAACTTTATAACAAAAATGTTATCTCACCTTATTTCAGCTATCAGGTCTACAGTAAGAAGAATATATATACATTCTCCAATGACCTCAGGGTGTTACCCAATTTGTGTGTTACCCAGGCTGTGCATGCTTCCTCAGCTAAAGACTCTGCTTCAGGTTTTGCACCCCCAGACAAAAGTCTCAAATAAAGGTTGGGTCTTACAGTAGGGTATGAGTGGATAGGCTTAAGTGTTTCTGTTGTGAAACTGCCTGCTACCACATATAGTGGAGGATATTGACATGAAAATTACCTGAAGGCATCCACACTAGAGGATTTACTATATGATGAAGTCTTAGCAATCTATGGGCTAGCTATATTTAAAGATACATTGCGCTTAAAACCAGATGCTATACTCAATTTTACATATTAACCACTTAAGCCCCGGACCTTTAGGCAGCTAAATGCCCAGGCCAGGTTTTGCGATTCGGCACTGTGTCGCTTTAACAGACAATTGCGCGGTCGTGCGACATGGCTCCCAAACAAAATTGGCGTCCTTTTTCCCCCACAAATAGAGCTTTCTTTTGGTGGTATTTGATCACCTCTGCGGTTTTTATTTTTTGCGCTATAAACAAAAATAGAGCGTCAATTTTGAAAAAAAAACAATATTTTTTACTTTTTGCTATAATAAATATCCCCCAAAAACATATATAATTTTTTTTTCCTCAGTTTAGGCCAAAAGGTATTCTTCTACCTATTTTTGGTAAATAGGCGTTTATCGATTGGTTTGCGCAACATTTATAGCGTTTACAAAATAGGGGATAGTTTTATTGCATTTTTATTAATTTTTTTTTTTACTACTAATGGCAGAGATCAGCGATTTTTTTCGTGACTGCGACATTATGGCGGACACTTCGGACAATTTTGACACATTTTTGGGACCATTGTCATTTTCACAGCAAAAAATGCATTTAAATTGCATTGTTTATTGTGAAAATGACAGTTGCAGTTTGGGAGTTAACCACAGGGGGCGCTGTAGGAGTTAGTGTTCACTTAGTGTGTGTTTACAACTGTAGGGGGGTGTGGCTGTAGGACTGACGTCATCGATCAAGTCTCCCTATATAAGGGATCACTCGATCGATGCAGCGCCATAGTGAAGCACGGGGAAGCCGTGTTTACATACGGCTCTCCCCGTTCTTCAGCTCCGGAGAGCGATCGCGACGGAGCGGCTATAAACGAATAGCCGCGCCGTCGTCCCGGATCGCTCCCCGCGGGAATCCGACTGCCGCATGTAGCGGGGGGGTCCCGATCGGACCCCCCACCCGCTAGAAGGCAAGGACGTACATGTACGCCCATTTGCCTGTACGTGCCATTCTGTGGACGTACATATACATGCGGCGGTCGAGAAGTGGTTAAATTACATTACTTTGGGGTTTGAGCAAAGAACACAAGCAATTTTTTAAAGAGAAAAAGTACCCTTACATTAAGTTGCTGCACAACAATTATTATTTTAATCATGCCATTACATAAAACCTGAGTATACTTGAATAAATACAATACAAAGTCCACAAAAACACTTTAAAAACAAACTCACTCATGAATTATATTGAAATACCAACAGTAAAACTTAGCCTGTTTGTGTAATTTATACGTTGGTGAAATTGTTTTGCCCCTGGTCTGTAAAATGTGGAGGTCTTCGTGCACAGCAATATCAAAATTGTTAAGCTAATTTTAATGCTCAGGCTTTGCAAGTGAAATAGTAATAACGTATAGTGTAAAAGAATATTAACGCTTAGATTAAGAGAATATATGCACATACTAGCAAGGGTAGAAGTAAATTAAAACCCCTGAGAGGCAAAAGTAGGATTATCTAGTCAACCAAATAGGTAAACCAACAAACACATGCTCCTTGTATATCATGTATCTAGACAAAACCCTAGACAATACATGCACATTTTCTCTTAAAGTGTAACTAAACCCATCTATTTAATGGATTCAAAAACAGTTATGTTTCTGGTATTCCAGGAATGCTAACTGTCACATTTGCTTGTGCTTTCAACCAATCTGTCAAACTATTAGATGGCTGGTGTCATAACTGATCACAGTTATCAAAACAGAGGGTAAGATGGCATCTTCCTTGGCTGAAAAGAATAGGATGATTTAGCTCCACTTTAAGATCAGCTGAGGACTGATCCTCTTCCGTTTTGTAGGAAAGCATCTGTCTATACCTTGTTTTCTGCATTTACTCCAATGCCGCGTACGCACCATGGTTTTTCATGACAGGAAGAATGCAATATTTTAAATTGGTCATTAAAAACAATTGTGTGTAGGCTCCAGAGCATTTTTCTCGACGAGAAAAATGGGCATTAAAAATTTAGAACCTGCTCTATTTTTTATCGACGCTTTTCATGTCGTCGTTTTTCTCGTTGTGAAAAATAGTTGTGTGTAGGCTTTAACGACGCATAAAAAAATGTGCATGCTCAGAAGCAAGTTATGAGAAGAGAAATTTGCATAATCAGCCCAAAGGGTGGCGCCATTCGAATGGAACTTCCCCTTTATAGTGCCGTTGTACATGTTGTACGTCACCTCGCTTTGCTCTAGCTTTTTGTATCGCGATCGTGAGAGGAATCACATCAAGTTTTTTTCCATGACATGAAAAAACGGTCGTGTGTACACGGCACTAGTCTTGCTGACAAAAAACTGTCCTGTCACTGGTCAATCTCAAATTCTCACATACAGATGTGTAAAAATTGTCCAACAGGACAGTTTCCACCAGCACGAACAGGAACTTAATGTAGAGCCACAAGGAATACACATGCAGGTGTTTTTCTACAAGAATTAAGAGTGGAAGTCCTCAGAAGATATATGTATTGCATATTGACACCGGCGGGAACCTCTCATCCTTCCAGGCAGGTGTCAAATTACATTTTCCCATTCTCCCCGCTCGTGCGTGCCCCCGAGGTGCGCATTGAAGTGATCGGGGGTGAGTCATGGCCCTCGGAAACAGCCGACTCCCAATCAGGGAAAAGAGTCAATAAAATTGTCTTTTTACCACATGACCAGCTGTGTCTAATCACATCCAGTCATAAATGTAAACAAACCATGTTAACTGGCTGACTCTTAAGCCTCGTACACACAATCGGATTTTCCGCGGACAAAGCCTTGGAATTTTGTCCGAAGGGCGTTGGCCGTGAACTTTTATTGCATACAAATGGCAAAGAATTGTTGGCCAACAAACACAAATCTACATGGTTTTTCAGCTCTTTAGCGCCACCCTTTGGGCAACTTCTGCGACACACGACTTCTGTACACGCGATCGGATAATCCGACAACACACATTTGTTGTCGGAATATTTTAAAGCATGCTATCCCACATTTGTTGGTGGAAATTCCGATTTTTTTTTCCGATGGAGTATACAAACAGTTGGATTTTCTGACAACAGCCTGCCATCACATAATTCCTGTCGGAAAATCTGATTGTGTGTATGTTCCTTAACACCCCATGGATTGCATGTAGAGTTTTATCTAAATTGATTCATTAATGATTTTTTATTTTATTTTTAACTGGTTCATGGTCATTTGCATGCAGGACCAGATTCCCCTGGGTACACATATATTTGATGCATTATACTAGATCAGCTTATTCAGTCTCACATAACATAATCTTCATATGTGTGAGGTACAATTTTATTACATTATATATCTCAGCTCATGTATTGGAAGATCATCACATATACCTCTTGTACCAAATTGTAATGCAACTGTAATATCTGCCTTTATTTTGTTAAGCGTTGCGCAAACTGTTGGCGCTATATAAAACCTGTATAATAATAACAATAATAATAATAATATACCATTTATTTACCTGTGTTACATTTTAGATTCAAAGTTTTCTGCTCCATCACAATTTAGATTATTATTCAGTATATCTTGTTCTTTCCATGTCGGTATTGTAAGGGGTTAGCTCGGTAGCGGGGGGGGGGTGTGACCTCCTGAGTGGGTTCACTACACACTGAATTATACAGAGAGGCAGCCGGGGGTGGTTGAAAAAACAAGGGTTATGGTTTATTCTTCCATATTGCTGGAAACAAGTGCAAGCATCCAAACAGCATAAACAAAATAAAACATAAAATAAACCCTGGCCACTTGGGCCATCTACCTTCACAACACAGGAACCTACCTATGGAGTCTGGCACAGCCTACTGTTGGGCAGACACTGCTGGTCTTCAGCAGAAAACAATAGTATTTTTGATTTTCTTATCACACAGCAAAATATCAACAACCACTTCACCTTCAGAAGTCTTCCTCCGCTCACTGCTCTCTTTAACTCAACAAGCCTCAGGATGCAGCATTGAGCAGTAATCCTCTGGACAACTTATAGAGGCCTTAATTTCCTCATTCTGAACAGCTGAAGCTATCCAACATCCTTAAACCTTTCTGGCTACCTCTGCAGCCGACACCTGATAGTAATTGGTGAATTTTCTAAACACGGCAGAAATGTATCTCCCGTCTGTGACAACACCCCCAGATTTACCTGACTTCCTGTCACATACCCCCCCTCTTGTTTCAACCCTAGGGTTGGGACACAGGTTGCCAGGCACGCATGTACTCGGGACAAACCATCTGCATTCCCCATTTTAACACCGGGGCAATGCGTTACCACAAAACTAAATTCCTGAAGGGCCAGGAACCACCTATTTAGTCTCCTATTGGTCTCCTTGTTTTGTGTCATCCACTTCAATGGGGCATGATCCGTCACCAGTTCAAACTGTCTACCCACGAGGTAGTACCAGAGAGAATCCAAAGCCCATTTCACCGCCAAACACTCTTTCTCAGTGGTAGCATAATTCTCCTCATGGGCCTTCAACTTTCGGCTGAGGTAAAGAACAGGGTGTTCCTCCCCCTTGATAATCTGGGACAGTACAGCTCCTAACCCCACATTTGATGCATCTGTCTGAACCACAAAGTCCCATGAAAAATCAAGCAAATTTAAAACTGGCTGAATACATAAGGCCTGTATTAAAGCCTGAAAAGCTGTTTCTGTTTCGGGAGTCCATTTGGTCATGACAGACTCCTTCCCTTTGGTCAAATTGGTCAGGGGAGCAGCCTGTGAGGCAAAATGGGGGATAAAACGGCAATAATAACCCGCGATCCCCAAAAATGCGTGAACCTGTTTCTTATTGGCGGAACGTGGCCAATCTTGAATAGCCTCAACTTTGTTTATCTGGGGCTTGATTAGACCTCTTCCAATGGTTTACCCCAGATACTTTGCCTCTTCTAACCCAAGGGTACATTTTTTTGGATTGGCTGTAAACCCAGATGGAATCCAACACAGCCTGAACTTTTGGTAAGTGTGAGTCCCAATCCTCCCTGTGGATGACCACATCATCGAGTTATGCAGCAGCATAGGCTCGATGAGGCCGAAGGGTCTTATCCATGGTGCGTTGAAACGTGGCGGGAGCATTCTGTAACCCAAAAGGCATCCTCCGATATTGGAAAGATCCTTCTGGAGTTACAAATGCTGTTTTTTCCCTGGCCAACTCCAAGAGAGGAATTTGTCAATAACCCTTGGTCAGGTCTAACGTCGTCATGTACTGGGCAGTGCCTAGGCAATCAATCAGTTCATCTATGCGGGGCATAGGATAGGTGTCAAACTTAGTGATTTTTTTCAGGCGGCGAAAATCATTACAAAACCGCCAACTTCCATCTGGTTTGGGTACTATGGGACTGGACCAAACACTATTTGACTCTTCTATCACCCCTAGCTCAAGCATTTTTTTTACTTCCTGGCGAATTGCCTCTTGCCGGGCTTCTGGAATTCTATAAGGCTTCAACTTGACCTTATCCCCTGGTGTGGTGATAATGTCATGTTCAACTCCGGAGACCCAACCTGGCAAGTCTGAAAACTTCTCCCTATTTCGGAGCACAAACTCTTTAGCCTCCTGTTGCTGAGTTTTGGACAGAGTCTCCGCTATCCCAACTTCAGGGACAGCCAGGTTAAACGGAGCAGAAGATCGGGTAGTCTTAGTGACCAAGGACTCTTTATCCTTCCATGGTTTCAACAAGTTCACGTGATAGAGCTGCTCAGGTTTTCGTCTTCCAGTTTGGCTAATTTTATAATTCACCACCCCCATTTTCTCCAACACTTCATAGGGACCCTGCCATTTGGCTAGGAATTTACTTTCGAATGTGGGGACCAGCACCAACACCCTATCACCAGGTGCAAAGGAACGGACCTGGGCCCCATGATTGTAAATCCTTTGTTGAGCCAACTGGTCTTGGGCTAAATGTTCCTTCACAATCTGCATCACTTGGGCAATTCTATCTTGCATTTGTGCCACATGTTCAATCACACTTCGATTAGGGGAACTCTCACTCTCCCATGTTTCCCTGGCAATGTCCAGTAGGCCCCGGGGGTGCCTCCCATACAGTAACTCAAACGGAGAGAACCCTGTGGATGATTGGGGAACCTCTCTTATGGCAAACATCAGATAAGGGAGCAGATAATCCCAATTCTTTCTGTCTTTATCCACCACCTTCCTCAACATTTGTTTTAAAGTTTTATTAAACCTTTCCACTAACCCGTCTGTTTGAGGGTGATATACTGATGTACGTAATTGGGTCACTTTCAGGAGTTTACAAAGTTCTCTAGTCACCCTAGACATAAACGGGGTGCCCTGGTCAGTTAGGACTTCCTTAGGGAGTTAAATTTCTTTAATGAGAAAGGGCTGGAAGTGCTGCAATTTCTCATTAAAAGGAAGCAACGCAAGCTGAGCAACATTAACAAAGTAACGCGTGGCCCGCCTCCCCTTTAAAATAAACGTCAAAGCATCGGCGCGTCATTCGCTGAGCTGTGCTCTGAATGGATGGATGTTCTCATTGCTGGAGACATCACCCGTCGCTGGAGAGATCACCCGACGCTGGATAGAGACAACGATGGAGCAGCATCGATCGTCTATTTTCACAGCTGGATTTTTATTTGGTTTAATTAATAAAGTAATTTGTTCTACGGTGTGTGTTTTTTTTCTGAAAACTACTATTTACACTTCCTTTGTGAAATGGTAGGGGTACAGTGTACCCCATTACCATTTCACACAGGGGGGGGGCAGGATCTGGGGGTCCACCGGGCAAGGGTTGTGGGAATGAGACCCTTGACCCCAAAGCACCCTCCCAATGTTGAGGGCATGTGGCCTGGTGTGTTTCAGGAGAGGGGGGGCGCACTCTGTCCCCCCCTCTTTTCTGCGGCCGGCCAGGTCAATATGCTCGGATAAGGGGTCTGGTGTGGATTTTAGGGGTAACTCCACGCCATTTTTTTTTACATTTGGGGTGAAGTTCCCCTTAAAATCCACACCAGACCTGAAGGGTCTGGTTATGGATATTTAGGGGGAACCCTACATCATTTTGTTTTTAAAATTGACGGCGGGGTTCCCTTTAATATCCATACCAGATCTAAAGGGTCTGGTTATTGAATTTGGGGGGACCTCCGCGCTTCTGAAGTTCTATCTGCATTTGCAGCTCCTGTATCCTAACCTTCTGTTTTTTATTAACTGCTCAAATATTTGAAATATATTGTCCTCGCAAATACACTTTAACCACTTACCCCCCGGACCATATTGCTGCCCAAAGACCAGAGTACTTTTTGCGATTCGGGACTGCGTCGCTTTAACAGACAATTGTGCGGTCGTGCGACGTGGCTCCCAAACAAAATTGGCATCCTTTTTTTTCCACAAATAGAGCTTTCTTTTGGTGGTATTTGATCACCTCTGCGTTTTTTATTTTTTGCGCTATAAACAAAAATAGAGCGACAATTTTGAAAAAAATGAATATTTTTTACTTTTTGCTGTAATAAATATCCCCCAAAAATATATAAAAAAACATTTTTTTTCCTCAGTTTAGGCCGATACGTATTCTTCTACATATTTTTCATAAAAAAAAATCGCAATAAGCGTTTATTGATTGGTTTGCGCAAAAGTTATAGTGTTTACAAAATAGGGGGTATTTTTATGTCATTTTTATTAATATATATTTTTTACTAGTAATGGCGGCGATCATCGATTTTTTTCGGTATTGCGACATTATGGCGGACACTTCGGACACTTTTGACACATTTTTGGGACCATTGGCATTTTTATAGCGATCAGTGCTATAAAAATGCATTGGATTACTATAAAAATGCCACTGGCAGTGAAGGGGTTAACACTAGGGGGCGGGGAAGGGGTTAAGTATGCCTGGGTGTGTTCTTACTGTGGGGGGGGTGGCCTCACTAGGGGAAACACTGATCTTCTGTTCATACATTGTATGAACAGAAGATCAGCATTTCCCCTGCTGACAGGACCGAGAGCTGTGTGTTTACACACACAGCTCCCGATCCCCGCTCTGTACAGAGCGATCGCGTGTGCCCGGCGGCGATCGTGCCCGCCGGGCACACGCACGGGAGTCGGGGACGAGCGGGCGGCGCGCGCACCCCTAGTGGCGGCTGAGAGAGAGGACGTTATACTACGTGCTCTCGCCCAGCCGAGCCGACCTGCCGACGTAGAACGGCGGTGCGCGGTCGGCTAGTGGTTAACCTCCCTAGCCGTATGATTATTTCAGATTTAAGGTGCTATAAGCGGTACAATTATTTTGCATGGAAATTTGGTGTTTTATATTGTAGACCTGTAATTCTAAGGAATAACTCACTTAAATCTGTGCAAACAAGAGTCTAGTATGATAAAGTTTGAAAAACAAAATCATAAATTATAATATAATAAATAACTATAAATAATTATAACAAATAATAATGTAATTATAATAAAAATGATTCAAAAATGTAGTCAAAAACACTGAAATTTGCTCAGTTGCAGAATTGTCGCTGTCATTACTTTTATTGTTTGATGACGAATTTCCCCACAAATCGTTATCGCTCAACTCTGCAAGTGATTCTAATTTATTATCAATGTTTTCTAGATGATCTAAATCCACTTTTGATGTAAAGGGACACTTTTTGGTTGCTATGGACAATTTCCAGTTTCCAGGCAGAAAGAACAGTTTTTATTATATAAAAGTGCATGTAGGACACTGGGCAGACCACTAGGGACAAAGGGGGGGTGTATTTTTTTCATACAGTACTGTAATCTATAAGATTACAGTATACTGTATGTATTGTGTGTAGTTCCTTTTTTTAATTTGGTGCCAATCTCCGCCCCCGTGCTTTCGTAACGTCGCAGGGAACTGAGCTCAGCGGCACACATGCACTGTGTGAATCGAGCGAGGACACAGCTCGATCACACAGCGGGGAGGCATCACAGGATCCAGGGACAAGGTAAGTAACTCCCTGCCTGTGGACACTGCGAGGCGATCCCAAGTCTGGCTCGGGGTTACCGCTTTTGGTTCTGAAATTCCACCCCGAGCCAGACTCGGGAATACCGCCAGGGGGGTTAAATGCATCCCAAACAATATCAACGAGGATGATCCCACATTGTTCTCTCAGTATCTTGATATTATAGATGTCATTTTTTCCGCTATTTCTGGGTATACCACCCACTGTGGAGTTAATCTCCACTGTAATGCATTTCTCGGAGTAGGGATATGTATCGACAAAAATAAAGGAGAATAATCTGAGAGGCCACTCTGTAAATCTGCGGCTTCCCGTTTACCAGTCCCCCAGAAGAGGGTTCAGTGCCCCCAGAGGGGGTTCTGGACAGGGTCATCCAGGTTGCCCTCCAGCTCCTATCGGTCCCTTTTCTAATCAGGCTCCGGGACCACTTTACCAAGGTGCATCCTTTAGACCAAGGGGACATAACACTCGTGGTACAGGTTGGAACCCTAATCCTCAAAGAGGTAGGGGGTCCCACGCTGACCACTTAGAAGGTTGGAGACAGGGCCAAGGATCTAATTGGGGTCCACAGTCTCCTTCCACATATCAAGTGGGAGGTGCATCTGGATGGGATTATAGTGTGCTAGTTCAGAATTCTTTCTTTCCTTTAAGTGATAGAGAGTGTTCAGATGTTGACTGGAGTTATGATTTTACTCATTTCCCTCAGTCCCAGCAGTATACTACTGCTAATAATGTAAACCCACAGTTTAATTATAACAAGCTACCCAACCCTCATGTTCCCCTGTCATCCAATGACCAAGCTAGTTGGGGTTTTCACAAGCCTACCCAAGGCAAAAAAAGACAGGGCGAAAGAGGAGAGGAACCAGAGGAGGGAGGCGGATTAGAATTACCAAAACAGCCGAAAATGTGAAATTAGGACAGGGTATTTTTAATTTAAGTTCCAAGGTTTTAACTGAACCTGAACAACTTATTTTGGATCAGGGACTCAAATTTGCCCCACCCAAGGGTTTAGATAAATTCCATACCTTTATGGATATCCATAAGTTTGTTAGAAAACTGAATATTAAACGGTATATGGCCACAAATACTTTTTCCAATCAGGTTAATCGGGGAATTTACACTCATTCGGGATTGTCCAATGCATCCCTCTTTAACCCTCCAGGTAACTTAACACCTTCTCTTAAAGTGTTTTGCAACGTTTTGCTAAGAGATTTAGATCAAATGGAGGTTAAAAAAGCTTGTCTGGATAAGACCATGCAGGAGGGATTGGATCAACTTTGCAATAATAAAGAGTTGGTGGTTAGACCAGCTGACAAAGGGGGGGCTTTGTGGTGTTGGATAGATCAGATTACCTCAAAGAAATGTATAACATTGTGGGGGACTCTAATACCTATACACTGTTCCCTTCAGACCCTAAAAATAAATACAAAAGGGAACTTGAAGCTCTGGTAGCTAAAGGGTTCTATGAAGGGATTATTTTCCCAAAGGAGAGGCGATACCTGATTCCGTTAGCCCCTCACACACCTACCATATATTACTTACCCAAACTTCATAAAGACCCTGTTTGCCCCCTGGGACGTCCCATTGTGAGTGGGATAGACTCGGTGACGTCCCGGGTGGGTAGATATGTGGATTTTTTCCTACAACCGTTGGTTAGGAAGATACCATCTTATGTGAAGGATTCTAGGCACATTATCAACCTGCTGTCTGGCCTTTTCCCTAAGAGTGGAATGTGGATGGCCACTATTGATGTCACATCACTCTATACTATTATTCCACACAAGCTTGGATTTGAGGCTGTTCAATTTTACTTGGCACATGACTCTGGCCTTCCTAGGGGCCAAGTTGACTTTATTGTGTCCCTTTTGAAGTTTGCCACTTCCTCAAATTATTTCTGGTTCGATGGGAAATTCTATAAGCAAGAAACTGGCGTAGCCATGGGGGCCAAATACGCCCCGAGTCTGGCTAATCTTTTTATGGCCAGGTGGGAGGAGGATGTCATCCATACTGCTGAACATTTCCTGTTCCTTGAGTTCAAAGCGAGGCTTGGTTATATAAATCGGTGAATCACTGCAGAGCCCATCCCCATTGAAAACGTCAACATATGACGAAACGTGTCTGGGATGGCGTGCAGTGACATCACCACGTTCTACGCTACGAGGAAGGGCTCCTGTTCATGCCGGCCGGAATTTGTTTTTACTCGCTTGTTTTGCACGTCTGTGTGTAAGTAGGTTTTATCTTTTTTATTAAACCGTTTTGTACGTTACTACACTATGATCCGGTCTCCTTTATTGCATATGGTGTATGGATTGGCTGCATGATACGACTATTGAGGAATATATCCACGTTGTGACTCCATGATCCTGGATTTATCCTGTTGTGGATTTCGCTTTGGTTTCTCCTACCTGTGATCTGGAATCCAATCCTGTGCTGCGATTTTGTATCCCTGAGTTATCCCGCTGCGGAATTTGTTTATTGCTGGTGTTAATTTACCTTCTGGTAAGCTGCTGTCCATGTGGTGGTGGTTCACAAGGAATTCAAGTGCACCGGGGTGTTGTTTGTCCCAATTCAAATCAATATATTGGACATTTATTATTTATCTATTCACAAGGACTTGATTGTTTTAACTTATGTTGGCGCAGTTTTTCTTTTTTTTTTCACGGCTTCTGCAATGTCTGCTAACATTGCGGTATTCGCAAATGCTAGGTCTATTATGGACGCCGTTTTATTGGAGGTAGAGAAACAGTAGTAATTTCCTTTTTCTGGGTTCCTCCATCTCCAAATCTCTGTTACCCCTATCGCCTGTACTCAATTATACAGATCTGCTGAATGTTGCTTAGGAAGTTTTGGTCTATCCAATTCTGGAGATAGGACCGAGTGAAAATCTTCCATAAGCAATAACTTTGCTGGAAGATATTGAATGATTTTTTCCCCATTATCTCATTCAAAACTCCCACAGAAAACGGGAGGTGGAATGTATACTGCCACTGTAATTTTCCTCTGTTGTCCAATCGTATATAGCAGAATAACATATTTTCCTTATGTATCTATATAGGCCTTCTCTATTTCTCCAGGAAAATGATTTATTTACAAGGACCGATACCCCTCTAGCATAGGAAGAATAAGTGGCATGATATACTTTTCGCATCCAAGCTTTTTTTAACATTATTATTTTTTTTCCCTCTAAATTTGCCTCCTGAAGTATAATCAGCTTGCGAATATATTTTCTTATATATTGAAACATTAATGCTCGTTTAAACTTTGAGTTTAATCCTCGAACATTCCAGGATAGTGCCAAATAACAGTTATTTTTTTGTACCTAACATTATACCAAGATAATTGGAGGAGTAGATACCTCCACCAGTTATTATGCCCCCTGTTTTTTGCGGGAAGCATCCATAGGGTCCTTAAACTGCACTATTGGAAATCCAATACATACTCCCTCCTTACACCTTCCTCCTCTTATCCCACCCTATCCCTTTCCACTCCCCTCTCTAGTATACAGCCCCATCCATTCATGGATAGGAGTGGAGAGGCACTTCCCCTATCCCCTTTTTTACTGATCATAGTATCTGTTCTATACTCAGTACCCAACATAACCTAACTCAATCCCAAAGAAAAAAAGCAAACCTCTATAATAAACAATAGATCCTAAGGACACCCCATCTATTAGTCATTTTACCCCGTTTATCTAGGTTCTCCTTTTTCCCCATCAAGGAAGGAAAGAAAAACGTTATTATGCATCATTAAACACTTTCTTAATTATTTTGACATCCATATACGGTATAGGAGCCTGCTCCCAACCTATCCTTAATTCCCCTCATGCCATATCTCAGTACTTGTCAATATTATAACCCTCAACCTTCTATTCAATTTTTAACACAATCTCTCTGATAGACAATCCCCCTTAGACACTAAAAAAAAACAGAAGTATGGAAATATAGATCTATAGTCCTGTATGTAAAGGGAAACCATACCACATAAAAGAAATTAGGGGGGAAAACCCCCATAAGATTATTTTATCAATATATAATGTTCTTATTATATAGATCTATAATATATAATACACCCCCCAGTGTATTTGTGACTCATCCAACATCTTCTATTTACTGCAAATAATATACTTCCACATGTCATTCCATATTACCACAGCCCACAGAAATAATTTGTTTTCCAGTGCTGTTATAGCTTTCATTAATTATTAGTTCATTATTCCATGTAAGACCTCCCAACACCCCCAGAAAAAATAAAAATAAAATAAAAACCTGCTTATTTTGAAGTTTGTTGTCAAAAAGTCAGATCGTTTGTATGGGCCTTTAGTTTACTGGGATGTAGAAGACTACATTTTAACCCCTCCTCCCTAAGTTTTCTTTGTGCTTCAGTATAAGCTCTTCTTGCTGTTGTATTTCGGGGGATAACCACGGAAAAATAACAATTTAGCATTTTCATATTGTACGTTCATCTTTGTCCTGACTGCTGTTAAAATTTGATCTTGGTCCCTGTAACTGAGTAGATGGATCAGAAAGGAGCGGGGAGACACCCCTTGTTTTGGAGAACAAAGCAAAATCCTATGTGCTGTCTCTATTACAAATGTTGGAGACCTATTTATGAGGTATATCCGTCAGTAATTTCTCTGAAAAATCAATTGCATTGTCTCCTTCTACCCGCTCTGGTAGACACACAATCTGTATGTTATTTCTTCTCAAACGGCTTTCTGTGTCAATCGCTCTGTCCTGTAATGCTGTAATTTGTTTTTTCAATATATGCCATTCTCTATTCTCTGTTTTTAGTTTGTCTTCTACCTTTACAATATAGGTTTCCCTTTCTAGAGTCCTTTGCTGTATTCTGTCGAACTCATATCTCATTAAACTGACATCAGCTGCTAGGGCATCAATTTTGGTTGTAAGAGCCTCGCTACTTATCTTAATAGCATCCATAATATCTTTGCCGGATGATGGTCGCTCTGTCACTACTTCCTCTATGATGGTCTCTGTTGGGAATTTTATTGGGGCTTTTGTTGCTGGCTTCCCTGATGTCTTTACAGCCATTGATGTAGGGGAAGAACAAGGAGTGACACTCTGTGCTTTGGTGCATGGTTTATTTGAAGCCATTTCAAACTTACAGGTAACTACACCACTTAACAATCCCTTGCCACTCAACAGCAATATTCTCTTCCTGTCTCCTAGACTCTCTGGGCCAGATTCTCATACATTCGCGCTGCTCCTGGGCAGCGTAATATATGAGATCTACGTTACACCGCCGCAGGTCTACAGGTTTACATCCTGATTCTCAGAACACTTACCTGTAAACTTGCGGCGGTGTAGCGTTAGATTGCTCGGCGCAAGCCTGCCCAATTCAAATGGGGCGGGCACCATTTAAATTAGGCGCGCTCCCGCGCCGAGCGTACTGCGCATGCTCCGTCGGGTAAATTACCCGACGTGCATTGCGCTAAATGACGTCGCCCCGACGTCATTTGCCTAGATGTATACGTAAATGACGTCCAGCGCCATTCACGGACATCTTACGCAAACGACGTAATTTTTATTGAATTCGACGCGGGAACGACGGCCATCGTTAACATTGGTTGCGCCTGCTAATTAGCAGGGGCAACCTTACGCGTCGGGTACGCTACGCAAACGACGTTAATTCGCTGCGTCGACCTCGCGTATGTTCGGGAATCGCCGTACTTACCTCATTTGCATAGACGACGGGGAAAAGCGACGATGCGACACCTAGCGGCGGGAAAAAAAATTACTTTTAAGATCTGACAGCGTAACAGCCTTACGCATGTCAGATCTAATGGGTACCTATGCGCAACTGATTCTGAGAATCAGTCGCATAGATACCCGGGGCCAGATGAGGTGTTACGACGGCGCTAATGGTGTTGCGCCGTCGTAACGCCTTTGAGAATCTGGCCCTCTCTGTCCTCTATGATATTTATTTCCCCTTTTACATATACAGGTTTCCAACAAAGGGTCTTACCACCTCGAGCTCCGCTGTAAACGTATTTCTGTACGGCAGAAAAGAAAAACAAGAACCTACTATAATTTTATAGTTATAAGGTACCTTCATAATTCTAGAGCAAAAGTGCCACACCTAGACCCCTTCCAGTCAATGATATGAGAGGCACCATTGCAGGTGACCAGTAAGGTGGCCGGGTGTCACCATTTCTAGACTAGCTTATGATTATTGAGAGCCTTGGTCACCGTTTTCAGTTGTCTTCTCATTAGCAGAGTATGTTTTGAGAGATAAGCATAGATTTGGATTCTGCATACATTCTGGTAGGGTAGTGATGGCCTTTGATATAATTTTTTTTAACCTGATAAAAGTGGATCCTCATAAGGACATCTCTGGGGATCAAGTCCTCAAGGTGACGTGGCTTATGCCACATACACACGATCAGAAATTTCGACAAGAAAATCGTGGATTTTTTTCCGACTGAATTTTGGCTCAAACTTGAGTTGCATACACACGGTCACACAAATTTCCAACCGTCAAGACCGTGGTGACGTACAACACTACGACGAGCCGAGAAAAATTAAGTTCAATGATTGCGAGCATGCATCAAATTGATTCCGAGCACGTGTAGGATTTTTAAGCGTTGGAATTGCATAGAGACGATCGGAATTTCAGACAAGAACTTTTCCCGTCGGAAAATTTGAGAACCAGCTCTCAAATTTTTGCTATTGGAAATTCCGACAGAAAAAATCCGATGGGGCCTACATACGGTCGGAATTTCCGACCAAAAGCTTACATCAAACTTTTCTTGTCTGAATTTCCGATCGTATGTATGTGGCATTAGGGATCCTATGTATGCAATTGATAGTAAGCTCTATCAGCGATAATTCAGGTAATAGAGAGGAGAACAGATTACTAGCATATGCCTGCAGTTCTGAGGGTGGGGTGGTTTCAGGGACACCGCACATTTTAAATGTGATCTTCAACATCAACCAGTTTCACTTAAATCCGCATGGCATCATCTTTCTGTTCCATGTATGCCTCAACTAAATAATTTACTGTATCAGAACATTCCTCCATTTTCTATGTACTGTACCCTGTCTCCCATTTACTGCATATCAGAAGTGAATTTGCTAATTACGAAGAAGTTAGCCATGAGCGTGAATTGCATTGAGAATAGTATGTCCTTCATGGTTGTGTACAAGACAGGCTGTCCTGAGGCTGCTATGAAAGATTGCAGGTGTAATGGAGTGTGCCCTGGCTGGAACTTTGTACTCACTTTGGACCCCTGCCTAGTGAGGATAATCTTTCTGCATCCTGGCTTTGTGAGGGAAGATGGGTGCAAATCCATTATTTTGGTCCTCTGGATCTGCATCAGAGAGGTCTTTATATAAAGGAAATTGCGAGGCCTGGGTGGCTGCGCTATCTTGGAATTTCTCTCTCCCTGGAGCAGACCAGAGGAAGAATGTGGTGAGCTTCTTTGGGCACTGCTTGTCCTTTTGTTTGCAGGACATAGTCAGCGTTGGTCCCTGGATGGGTTTGAGCAGTCTGGAGCTCTCAGCTTAGGCTGCCATCACGAATGCTCACAAGCCACGCCCCTCGACACCCACTTTTTTTCATTAGAGACTATTTCACACCTCCTCATTCTGTACAATGCACTACACTTTTTTTGTTCCAAACATTTTATTGAAAATAGAGAAAAAAGTACAAGAACATTATAAAGTTGTGTTATATTCACAGAAACAAGGTCAGATTGTATATGCGACAAGTATGACACTAAGATTAATAGTAGATTGCATCAATAACAGTGAGTTGTATTATAACGATTTTAACCAGGAAATAAAACCAGTTTCATAAGTAGAGAGTGAGATGGCGTGGGAGGTTTTGTCTCTTTTATTACTCGTCATCTGATATGGTACATAGCGATCATGTGGTCTGATTAGTTTATGGCAGTGGGAAGAGTGGGTAATGCAGAAAGATTGTCTACTTGTACGTGTATATGTATGATCAGCACACCCAGTGTAGTTAGGTCTGATCTTGTTTAAGGGATTCAGAAGGGGGGTATGAGTGGGGGTAAGTTTGCAGGAAAAAAAGGGGAGAGGGATATATATAAAAGGAGGGGTGTGGGAGGGAATTTGGAAGGTTGAAAGGGGCGGTAAGTGGTGGGCTGTAGTGGTATATGTACTATTGGGTGAGACACTGAATATGTGTGTATATGTTTGATGTGAGAGGGACAAGTAATTTTTTTACGTTTGAGGTATTGTGTCAGCATGGCAGACTGGTATGCGTGGGTAAGGTTGAGCGTACGATAATGTGGGAGTTATCTTAGACTCAATGGTATGATAAGGGTAGTTTAGGGGAGAGGAGGTTCATTGTTTTCAGATATTCTTTGGAAGATTGAAAATGGGTCCAGCAAGCCCATAGAGTTGATAATTTATGCAGGAAGTTTCAGGAGATTGAGAGTTCCTCCACTTCTGCGATTTTTATTTATCCATTTATACCAGACTGATAAGGAGGGGACTTTGGGCGTGCCCCATAGAATAGGTATGGATATTTTAGCTGTGTTAACGAACATCATGGCTAAGGATTTAAGGCAAGTCATGTCATTGGAATCTTGGTGGTGGAGTAAGAATTGTTCCGGTGTGAATTTCAGGGGGTTATGTAGTTATTTTTTTGATTTGGCTATAGACCACATATTTTCTGATTTGCACTGACTCATTCTGTATGTTAATTGTCTCAAACTCTGTTTAACTGCACGCCTTTAGATCACTCCTATATTCAGCACAATTAAATCCATACCCATCTTTTGTTACAGCTCGCGTTACATTTTTGCTTTTCTTGTTCAAGGGGGCCCAACTTATGAAACAATTAAAAGTCCCTAAATCTTTCCCACATTTTGTAGACACTATAATTTTTGCGCAAACCAATATATGCTTGTTGTGATTTTTACAAAAAACATGTAGCAGTATACATATTGGCCTAAACTGATTACCGTATTTATCGCCGTATACTGCGCACTATTTTGCCCTGAAAATCAGGGCAAAATTGTGGGTGCGCGGTATACGCCGATACCCGCTTTGAATACTGTGCCGGCATATACCGAGCGCAGTACACTCGTGTATCTTCGGGCAGTCTCGGCGCCTCTCGCGCTGACGTCCTGAGCGTACAGGACATCAGCGTGAGAGTTTCCGAGCCTGCCCGACGATACACGAGTGTACTGTGCTCGGTATATGTCGGCGCAGTATTCAAACTCGGCGCGGGAAACGAGCGGGGAGGACGTGAGGATGCCGCAGAAGGACGCCGGACCCGACGAAGAGGATACCCGAAGCCGCAGAAGGACGCCGGACCCGTCGAAGAGGACACCCGAAGCCGCAGAAGGACACCGGACCCGACGAAGAGGACACCCGAAGCCGCAGACGGACGCCGAACACGACGAGGCCGCCGATGGACGCCGCACAAGACACCAAAACTGTAAGTACAAAAAAAACATTTTTTCCACAGGATTCACGGCAACTTTAGGGGTGCGCGGTATACGCGGGAGCGCGTTATACCACGATAAATACGGTAATACATTTGTTCATATATTTTTTTGGGATATGTATTGCAGAAAGTAAAAAATATGTTTTTTTCAAAATTGTCTTTGTTTATAGCACAAAAAATAAAAAAAACACAGAGGTGATCAAATACCACCAAAAGAAAACTATTTGTTGGAAAAAAGGACATACATTTTGTTTGGGTACAACTTCGCACAACCGCGCAATTGACAGTTAAAGAGACGCAGTGCTGTATTGCAAACAATGGCCTGGTCAGGAAGGGGGCAAATCGAAGTGGCTAGACATTTTAGCTGTGTTAACGAACATCATGGCTAAGTATTTTTTTTCTTTTTTTTTAAAGTGTATTTTGTGTGTGTACTCGAGAGAGGAGCGGGACTGCAGGAGTTGGGAGTAGGCAGGCCTCCCCCAAAGGCAATCTGCCATATTTCTCCATGCCCCGGGTGGCAATGGCGGGTGTGTGAGGGGGTCCTCTCACACAGCCCGACCTACCTGCTCCACTTTGAAGCCCACCAGGGCAGAGGGACTCCCTATAAGGGAGTGAGAGGATCTAGCCCACTCAACCAGCCCCGTTAGTCCTTCGCCTCTCTTTTTAGAGACCGCATGGTCAAAGTGCGTGCATGTTAACCCAATTTCGAGTGCGTGTAAGTTTGGTGGTTTTTGTGGGAGGGGGGTGGGCGTACTAAGCGCAGGCTTACCTCGCATAGCACACCCACCGGGAGCCGGGCTGAGACCCCCAAACTCAATTCACATGTAGCCAAGACCGGGATCCGAACCCCTAGCTGCAGAGGTGAATGGCTTGTCAGGGCAGTGCCAATCACGTTGAGCCGTATGGCTAAGTATTTAATGCAAGTCATGTCATTGGAATCTTGGTGGTGGAGTAAGAATTGTAGTTATTTTTTTGGATTTGGTTATAGACCACATATTTTCTGATTTGCACTGACTCATTCTGTATGTTAATTGTCTCAAACTCTGTTTAACTGTACGCCTTTAGATCACTCCTATATTCAGCACAATTAAATCCATACCCATCTTTTGTTACAGCTCGCGTTACATTTTTGCTTTTCTTGTTCAAGGGGGCCCAACTTATGAAACAATGAAAAGTCCCTAAATCTTTATCCCATTTTGTAGACACTATAATTTTTGCGGTAAAATCATGTGGTATAAAAATTGAAACTACCACTGTTTTATTCTCTAGGGTGACTACTTTCCGAAAATATATAATATTTGGGGTTTTATGTAATCTTCAGACCTCAAATTATTTTTTTAAACATGTGCAAAAAAACAGCTCTAGCTGTGAAAGGGTTAAAAGATAAGTTCACCTTCTGGAACATGTTACATGTTCCACCTGTAAGATTTGTTAGTTGAAAAAAAAATGGCTCCTAACTTTTTTTAGCTGGCTCCTAGATTTAAAGCAAAATTTGTTAAGCCCTGTCTTAGTAAATATTGTAATTATGGAAAAACAGTATCATGCATTCATACTGTTGTATACAAGCATTATTAAATTAGTCTAGCATACTTTGTGTACCTCTGACTGAGCTAGTATTAAAGTACAACATATGTTAGAATTCCTTATTTTGTTATTTACAAATGAATGATGTTGCTCTTCCTGAAATAATTTTTTTTCATTGTGATTCTGAGGCCAATATGGGTAATGGTTACAGTAAAGATTAGATCAAAATATTAAGTACAATTAAGAAACAATGGTTGTGTATGTGAGCTTCTGTTTATTTTTTTTATTTTTTTTACTGTTAAGCAGAAGAGGATAAAGTAATGCAGACAGGCGTCGCCTGCATTTGCAGATAATTTATGCGGTTTTATGCAACATGCTTGTTCTTGTAACTTGAAAAGTAGCATTTGTTTTAGCCTCGTCATTGACTAAAGAAACAGATAAATGTGTTAATCTTTCATTCAGACAAATACCCTTGACAAGTTCCAGTACTTATCAAGTTACTTTTTATCTTTTTATCATTCTTAGATGGCCAGAGAAGAAACCTGAGAAGGTATGTAATTTCTATTCACATAAAATCACTTAATTAGATGTAATATCATATTGTAAGCTCTTAAACTCTACTATAATTAGAAGACTTACATTATGTCTGCTTTCAGTTATTGCATTGTCAGGGTGTCAGTCAAGGAGGGTGGCCCTGAAGAAGATGTTTGAAATACATTTCTTATACTAGATGTTTTGTTTCTCCAAATACTATAGGGGTCAATTAAGAAGGAGAGACTGTGTTTTGTAAAGAGGTGGAATTATTGGTTTATGACTTGAATGTATGCCCTTTTCAAATGCATTAAAACATTTTGCTAGCTTTGTTAGCTGTGGCTTTGCATTGCATGCTCTTTCAAAGTCTATGATCTACAAGCACTCCCAGATCCTTTTCCATCACCGGTTTCTTCCATGGGGAGCCCCTCCTAATGTGTGTCTTGCATGTATATTTTTTCAACCCAAGTGCATAATGCTAGATTTCTCAATATTGAACATTACACGCCATGTAGCTTCCCAACCCCCTAATTTGTCTTACTGTAATGATGCTACAGTATAGCCTGTGCCAAAGTTATTTTCTGGGGGGTCTGATGTAGATTTTTGAGGAAGACCTCAATCTTTTAACTATCTATCTATCCCCTTGTCCCTTTGCCTACATAACTGGGCACATGTAAGTGAATTGTGACAGTGGTGTCACTGGTTTTTAAGGCATCGACTGTCCTTAACGATCGTTGACAGCGAGAAGCTATCAAGTATAATAGTGGAAGCAATACTGTTATTAATATACATGAAGTTTGAGTTTGGCCCCCACTGAATGGGTAAATGTTTGGGCATATGTCCGAATGGGTAAATGTTTGGGCATATGTCCGAATGCCCAAACAGCCAAAACTTCACACAATAAATACAAGAAAGCTGTGCCAATATTTAAGCTAGACAATTAACAAGCATCAGAGGATAAATATACTGGGTGTACTCATGGCAGAGTAAAAACAGTTAATTTCACATGCTGGTCTTCTAAATAGTGGTTAGACAACACCACAGTGACTCCATACGCCACACATCAATGAGTGAAAAGCCCACCACCGAATGAATGGCCGCTTACCAGAGGACAAGCCTAGTGTGACAGTCGGCTATAACCCAGCTGCGGGATTCCCATTGATAACATCTGTTGATGAGGAAAGGTGTATGGGCGGACGTCACCACGCTGAAGTGAGGAGGAAGGGCTCCGTGTATGCTGGCCGGCAATTTTTAGATGTTGTTTTTACTTTGATACTTTGTAAGTACGTTTCTCTTTTTTAATAAATGTTACTATCGCGGAATTATACTATGGTCTCCCTTCTCTCTGTTACCATTAATCTAATGAACTGATGAGTATGGATCCGCAGTCCTTGAATGCTTACCCCATGTGAATCCATATTGTCGTCCTATCTTCCCCGGAGAGTAATGGCCGTGGCTGGGTTATAGCCAACTGTCACACTAGGCTTGCCCTCTGGTAAGCGGCCATTCATTCAGTGGTGGGCTTATCACTCATTGATGTGTGGCGTATGGAGTCACTGTGGTGTTGTCTAACTACTATTTAGAAGACCAGCTTGTGAAATGAACTGTTTTTACTCTGCCATGAGTACACCCAGTGGGCCAGATTCACAGAAGAGATACGATGGAGTATCTCAGATACACCATCGTATCTCGGATTTTTACTGGTCCTATCTATGCACCTGATTCATAGAATCAGATACGCATAGATAGGGCTGAGATCCGACAGTGTCACACTGTGTTACACTGTCGGATCTTTTTTTTTATTTAAAAATGGCGCCGGGGGCGTTCCCGCTGATTTACACTGAATAATATGTAAATCAGCGAGATACGCGAAATTCACGAACGTACGCGGACCCGACGCTGTGTTCTTACATCGTTTCTGTAGCGCGGTACCCGTCGTATACTTACCCCTGCTAAAAGCAGGGGTAAGTATTGTTAAGTATGGCCGTCGTTCCCGCGTCGAATTTGAAATTTTCTACGTCGTTTGCATACGCCGATTCACGAACACACGCGTCGCAAGTCCCGCTCACGTCGCAACCACTGACGTCCTATTGACGTCAGTGGGAGCAATGCACGCCGGGAAATTCCCCGGACGACGCATGCGTATTTAAATCGGCGCGGGAGCGCGCCTGATTTAAATATGACACTCCCCTAGCCGCGGAATTTGAATTCCGCTGGGGGAGTTAGGATCCGCCGTCGCAAGTTTGGAGGTAAGTGTGTTGTGAATTTGACACTTTCCTCACAAACTTGCGAGGGCGGATCTTAAAACACATAGGTTACACGGATCTAAAGATCCGCTAACCTTTGTGAATCTGGCCCAGTATATTTATCCTCTGATGCTTGTTAATAGTCTAGTTTAAATATTGGCGCAGCTTTCTTGTATTTCATGGCCCAGATTCAGGTAGATTTGCCCTTTAGTTGCACATGTGAAGAGCAGCTGATTTGCTCTGCGCTGGGGCAAATTGGAAAGATTGCCACCTGATTCAGGATTCCTTTTGTCTGCTAACTTGCTCCTTTGTAAGGCAAAAATCAGGGCCTAAGGCAGCGCAAGTGAAAGTGGGTGTGCCCTATGCAAATGATCTTTTTTCCACTCAGCAGTGGTTTGCGCCTATTTTCAGGGCAAATTTTGCCAACCTGCTTGCACTGAGCAAAAATAAATAAGGGCAGACCTGCGCAGGTCCTGTGCAAAATTACATCCTGCTTGTTCCACCCCCCCTGAGCAAGGTAATTTTGCCCTTTTTTCTGAGATGGCACCTCATGATAAGAAAAAAAAAAGAAAAGCAAATTTTGTCTCCGCTGAGATGGATATACTGCTTGCGGCACTGACGCGCCATACTGCCGTTCTTTTTGGTTCAGAGCCGAAGAATACCACCGTAGCCCAAAGGAGGGCAATATATGAGGCTATTACATTGGACATAAATGCCCTGGGCATTGAGGAGAGGTCCTGGGAGGACATCCAAAAAAATTTTACTGACATGCGTCGTCGAGTCAGGGACAAAATTGTCCTAATCAGAAAGCATAGCAGGGGCACGGGAGGAGGACCAGCCTGTTCTGTGTGACTCAATCCGGAGGAGGAGGTCATCTCTCAGAGTCTAGCGCTGGAGCAGGTGGAGGGAGTCCCAGGCTATGACTCCACTGTTGGGGACTTGGGGACTGGTAAGTTTTTTTTCTCATATTTGCTGTGTATCATGGGAGGGGGTAGAAGTGAACATATGAGGGGGTAGAAGGGAACATGTAACAAGTTTTTGTTTCTCATATCTGCTGTGTATCATGGGAGGGGGTAGAAGGGAACATATGAAGGGGTAGAAGGGAAGATGTAACAAGTTTTTGTTTCTCATATTTGCTGTGTATCATGGGAGAGGGTAGAAGGGAACATATGAGGGGGTAGAAGGGAAGATGTAAAAAGTTTTTATTTCTCATATTCGCTGTGTATCATGGGAGGGGGTAGAAGGGAACATGTGATAAGTGTGTTGCTCCAGCAACATATTTTTTTTGTGTCATCCACAGATGTTGATGATGAGGCTGGGCCATCGTCGGCTGTAGGGCGACCCACGCCATCCCCAGAACATCATGGGGTCCAGTCAGGCCCCCTGCAGATCCTGGGCATGTTGGTGGAGGAGGATATCGCCCATAGTCCATCTAGGGAGGAGGAAGTGGTGGAGGAGTCCATTATCCTCAACCTGGATTAATCTGTGTACCTCCAGGAGGATCCCACCATCCCTGACCTCCCCACCACCCCCCCGACCATCACGTCATCCCCCTCCAGGGCAAGCCCCTCCAGTGTCCCCCCCTCCAGTGTCCCCCCTCCAGTGTCCCCCCCTCCAGTGTCCCTCCCTCCAGTGTGGCCCACTCCCCTTCTTCTCCCTCAGTTCGTGCCCCAGCCTCTCCTCCAAGAAAGGCTCTATGTAAAACGAGGGGTGTGCCCTCCAGCCTCCGTGAAGGTCTGCAGGAGGAGCAGGCCCGGCAGACCCGCCATATAGGGGACATGGTGGGAGACTTGAGGTGGGTGGCGGACAGCCTGGCATCCACCTCCTCCTCTCTGCAGCAGGCCCTCACCCTGCATGCTGACCGGGGGATACGAGATACTGAGAGCTTGGAGGAAGTCAGTGCCAACTGTGGAGCCATGGTCACCTGCATGGTTGAGCAGCAGGGCGCCATCGCTTTGCTAACAGCGGAGGTGAGCAGGTTGGCAGGTGCGGTGGAGGCCAACACTGCTGCTGTGCGGGAGGAGGGGAGATTAACCCGGCAGCAGCAGAGGACCAATACCACCCAGCAGCTGCAGATGTTGGCCCAAACCAACAGCGTGCTCACCCGCCTGGCCAACGCCATGGAGGGCATGCAGGCACCACCTGCCAGGAGTGAGGAAGTAGGGGTTGATGCTCCTCCCCCCCTCCATCCCCACCCCATGCTCGATCCCCACCACAGGCTCCATCCTCAGCCCAGGCTCCATCCCCACCACAGGCTTAACCACGCAGACTGAGGAGCCAGAGCCGGGGCACCCTTGGCACAAGGATGTCCAAAAAAAAAATGAGCCTTTTCTATTTATTTTGATTATGCTTATATTATTTTTTTTTTGGGGATATTTTTTTTTTGCTCAGATTAGGAGCTTTTCTATATTTAGTTTATGCTCAAAGTTTTTTTTTTTGTTTTTGTTTGTAGTCCCTACACACGGTGAGGTGTGCTGTAGTTTCTCTCCAGCTGACCTGTGGCCATCTGTTGCTAACTTGCCCCTGCTTTTATAAAGTGCAAATTTGCCCCGGCTAAACAGCTTGCGCGCTTTGGGAGCAAAATGCTCCTCACACGCGCAAGTTTATGAATCAGTGGCAGTTCCTCATTTGCATATTTGCTGAGGGAAAACCATGAGAGCGCAAGTTGCTCCCTGAGCAAAATTGCCCCTTAATTGCGTCGGGGCAGAGAAACTGCCTCCGTGCAAAAATGGCACATTTCAGGCTTAGCTTGCTTTCTGGGTCACCCGCAAATTTGCCTGGGAGCAAATCCGTACTTGCGCGGCGCAAATCACACTTGCTCCCGCGCAAGTCGTACCTGAATCTGGGCCATTGTGTTTTGTGCTTATCCCACTCAAGTTTATGCCTTAGGTATTTTTTTCTAATTTGAGTTAGCGCGTATTTTCCTTTTTTTCTTAAGACTTGACACAAACTTGTTCATTCCTAATGACCATATTTGGTCAAAGGCTTTGCCTGAAATACTGTGATTTTTTTGCATTTGCACAAGAAAACTATCCAAAATTGTTTGTTAGAAGGTTCATCCAAATGCAAAAAGGCTTGTTTTGGGTTTATGTTCACCCCAGTCTGAATCTTATCCCTACATTTAACATTCGGCAGCAGAAGGCCCACATTCTTCCTCCTCATTTTTCAGTGCTTTGCACATCTTTAATCAGCTTCCTTTATCATTCAATTGTCTCTTCTACAGCTGCTGGAGCAGAATTTTTTTCCCCAACTGACCCCTATTGCCAAGCATCTTAACCTCTTCATGACCACATTATACCTGAAAGACTGCTACAGCGTTGTTGCACATTGCCGGGAGGGCATCTATGGACATCCTTCTGTTATTGTGATCCTCGCGTGGCCCCCTGTGGCATGCGTTGGCAGGGATCTGTGATTGTGACTGTGATTCGAACACAGTTTATCACAGATTGGGGTAAAGAGCCAATCACAGCGGCTCTTTACCATGTGATGAGCTGTGTCCAATTACAGCTGATCACACTGTAAACAAAATCTGCTGGCAGCACGTGAGGAGAGTCGATAACCGGCAAATTCACACATGGGACATCTACACTGATAATCAGGGCACTAATCATCAGTGCCCCGATTATCACAACCACATCAGTTCCCACCAACGCTGCCAATCTGTGTCCATCAGTGCTGTCAGCCAGTTCCCAACAGTACTGCTTGCCAGTGCCTAACAGTGATACCTATCAGTGCTGTTTATCTTTGCTGACTATCAGTGCCCATCAGTGCCATCTTGAACCATACTAGGCCACATGCCCTTAACATGGACAGGGATGCTACACATCCATTATGAGAAAAAGAGAAAAAAAAGATAAAAAAAAAAAAGAGAAAGAGAAAGAGAAAAAGAGAAAGGGGGAAAAAAAAGAGAAAAAGAAAAAGACCAAACTTAGCAGATAGAGCGTGCATTTAAAAATTTTTGGTTGATAAACTTTGTCACCCACATGAAAAGATAAGGAATGATCTGTGATGTCTGTCAGCAGCTTTTTTGTAATATTCCCGAGCCTCCCTTAAAATCTTGATCAATTTCTCCTGAATCTCCTGCATAGGGATGGGAAGAACCCCCCATGGATTGGCTTAAGCCAGAACACTCAAACATCGCAAAAGTTCAGACCTGAAGGACAAACCTGATTGAAGTCTATAGGACCCAAACAGGAAAAATCAAAAGTCCCCATTTTGAAGGTTTATATGCAAGTTATTGACCATAAAAAGGGTATGGGTGCCCAGGTACTGCACTGAGGGACATGGTACCAATGTAAAAAAGAATTGATTTTAAGTGAGAAGTGATTTTAATACTGCTAAAGTGAAACAATAAAAATGACAAATTCCTTTAAATATAATGCCTGGGGGTCCCCTTAGTCTGCCGTCCCCTTATAATAGAAAAATGGAACAGTAGAGAGTCCATTAAATAGCAGGTAAGATGTCAAACACCCGTGCATCTGTGCCACATTATAGATTGGTTGTAAACATGTCCAAAATAGCTGATATCAAGCACCGTCCCCGTGAACTCTTCAAGTTTGTCACCCAGACCATGAATCCAGTCTGTCTTGAAGCCCCCAATTCTGATACCCAAGAATTTTGCAATGAATTATCGGATAATTTCGTTAACAAAATTGAAAGGATCCGTGAAAGCATTCAGCAAAACAGTACCCCCCTCAATCCCCCCCTTAGTCAACCGCCCAACTCCCACAGAAATCAGCCGCAATCAACAATGTTTACTCTAAAACCCATGTCCATCGAGGCCACAAAAAATATCACCAGCGCCCTGCGAAATGGCACAGCGCCCAATGATATTATCCCCACCAAACTGCTCAAGGAATGTGCTGATATTCTGGCACCACCTATCAAGCAGCTGATTAACCAATCATTCAGGGAGGGCATAGTGCCCACCCTGTTGAAACAAGATATAATCAAGATCATCTTAAAGAAACCCACCCTTGACCCCAAAGACCCTGAACACCGTCGTTCCATAACATGCCTGAACGTCTTCTCCAAGGTAATGGAGAAAGTAGTGGTACAACAGCTGCAACAGCATCTAGACACCCATAATTTGCACGATCCTTTTCAATTGGGTTTCCGTCCGGGGCACGGGACGGAAACCGCATTGCTCAAAATATGGGATGATGCTCTCGAGGCCGCAGACGAAGGAGAACCTTGTCTTCTAGTACTGTTGGACCTTAGCGCAGCTTTTGACACGGTAGACCACAAACTAGCTGACTCAAACTATTCTGAGTCTCAGAATGTGACTTATCCTGGTTCTCCTCCTTTTTGGAAAACCGATCACAAGTAGTGAAACTGGGACCGTTCACCTCTGAAAAATGCACGGTATCATGCGGAGTCCCTCATGGATCCCCTCTGTCGCCAGTGCTGTTTAATATCTATCTTCGCCCTCTTTTTGAAATCATCAGCAGCCAAAAGCTGCTCTACCACTCTTATGTGGATGACACACAATTGTACTTTCGCATCAGCAACAAAAAGGATCGTCATCTCGGTCTAAAGAAATGCCTCTCTTTGATAGAGAACTGGATGACAAAGAGTTATCTTAAACTCAACGGTTCGAAAACAGAACTTCTCCTGTTTCACGCCAATCAAAAGAATCAACTGGCAACCACCTGGACACCTCTGCCCATTCTGGGAAAAATCATCACCCCTAGCTCCAAAGTCAAAAGTCATCTTCGACACCTACATGACAATGGATGCACAAATAGGGTCAGTAGTCAGCGGTTTGCACCATCTGCTGCGCAGACTGATTCCATTTATTCCTAAAGAAGACATAGCAGTCGTGGTGGGAACGATTGTTAACTCCAGACTTGACTATGCAAATGCCCTTTACCTCGGACTCCCAAAGTACCAAATCACTCGCCTGCAGGTCGTTCAGGATACGGCCGCGTGACTTGTGACTGGGAAAAAACCTTGGGAATCAATCTCCCCCTCACTGAGAAGCCTTCACTGGCTGCCGGTGAAAGACAGAATCACTTTCAAAGCACTCTGTCTGAGGCATAAATGTATTTCTGGAAATGCCCCCAAATATCTATGCGAAAAACGAAACTCTTACAACCCCAATCGCGTTCTGCGATCCTCCAACCAAAATCTACTCCAAATCCCAAATCCCCAAAACCAGATACAAGTCCAAAGGAGAAAGAAGATTTGCTGTCCAAGGCCCTCGACTTTGAAACACTTTACCAACCTCCATTGGGTTGGAGGAGAACCACTTGACCTTTAGGAGAAAGATCAAAACCCATCTCTTCTAAGGTCAAAGGAGAAATGGTCAAACAAGTGCCCAGAGGCGATTCAGTTTGCATGTGCAGCACTATATAAGTTTCTCACTCACTCAAGTGTCTTTTGTTTTTGTTTTTGGTTTTTGTTTGTTTTTCTTTTAAATCACCATCACTATGACTGCTGAGGGATTTTGAGGTGGCTGCATGGTGCACCCTAGTGGCAATTATAGGTCACTTTTTGATATAGCAGCCAGCCTTTCACATATATCACTATAGATCACCCACTTGCATACGTTTGTGTCCCCTTATAATGCCTGGGGGGTCCCCTTAATCTGTACCGTGTATAGAACCTGCTGCAGCAAAACTGACATTCAGGCTTTATCTACACGGGAGGTTTTTACAACCTCTCCTGAATGATTTAACATGACAGAAAATAGCCCACGTTTTAAACGTCAGTTTTTCCGTGTATACATGCCGTGTGTGGAGGCGTATTGATCACGTTTGCGTTTAGAAGCGTTAAATAAAAATAAAGAAATGAAAATTTGTGTAAATGAAACACAGCTAAATGCGAGTTACCGCATTTAGCCACATTTTTAATAGCGTTTGGCGCTTGAAATACCTCTAAACTTAAAACCATTTTTTTTGTTGTTCCCGAAAAAAGACTCTAAACTCAACTGCCTAGAAATTACTGTAAATGAACCTATGTACATGTACTGATAGGATAACATAAAAGAGAGTTCAGGAGCAGTTGAAAAAAATGCCTGACTGCTCCTAAATTTCCAATTAGCAGCAGCAGTGTACATGAGGTCTTAGATGTAGCACGGCTTAGTATTGCCTCTGTAATATATGCAGAGTATTGCTCTCTGAAACATTGCATTGCATTTTCTGGCTAAACTGATAGCAGGAGGAGAGACTCTATTGGGTACAGCTGCAGGATTGAAGGTAGATTGGGTCCTGCTATAGCTAAGAAGGAAGCCCACCCTTAACAACAAAAACAAGGAAGGACAGGATTCGATAGCAGCCCAGGAAAGCTGTGATTGGGGGAGAGAGAGAAGAAGACAGGAGGAGAGACAGACTGGCATTGTGGCAGCCAGACAGAAAAGGTATCCCATGTGCTTGTCTCCTGAGCACTTCCATAGCATGTGAGGCTGTATGTGATTCTCACAAAGGGAGGTGCACACTTGAGGCCCTGTACACAGATCAGTCCAAACTGATGAAAACAGATCCATTTCATCGGTCCAAACCGACCGTGTGTGGGCGCCATCGGTCAGTTATCCTTCGGTCAAAAAAAATAGAACTTGCTTTAAAATTTGACTGATGGATGCCTAACCGATCGTCAAAACCGATGGTTAGTATGCAAAAGCATCGGTTCCAAACCCACGCATGCTCAGAATCAAGTCGACGCATGCTTGGAAGCATTGAACTTCATTTTTCTCTGCACGTCGTTGTGTTTTACGTCACCTGTTGGACTCGATCGGTTTATGAACTGATGGTGTGTAGGCACATCAGACCATCAGTCAGCTTCATCGGTTAACCGATGAAACGGACTTTCAGTCCGTTTTCATCAGTTTGGACTGATCGTGTGTACAGGGCCTGAGAGTGGAGTTTGCAGTGTGTTATTCTGCCTGATTACTGAAGATGTGCTAACAGTGCAGTGAAATCTAGAGACAAATTTCAGTCCTGCAGCATTCATCATCATTATCCTGTTTGGAGGTTTCTGTGGCATGTGTTGCTCCCATCACCATCCAGTCAACTGAGACAGCGATCAATCTACCAATTGCTGGAAGGAAGATATATCAAGTGCATCTAATGGTGAGAGATCTTCTGCCATCCTTGTGTAAGTGGATCTTGCTTAATCCTACTAGGTCCTACCGTTATTGCAGCTCAATCTGAAGGTGGATCACCACATCTGTTAATCTTTGTGACACTTTGCGAAGATACCCCTTTCCATTCTGTGGATTACAAATATTACTTCACAAAAGTCTGAGTACTTAAACACAGGATTTAAAGGGCCCCAATGCTGACAGACTCTGTGTGTGTGTGTGTGTGTGTGTGTGTGTGTGTGTGTGTGTGTGCGTGCGTGTGTGTGTGTGTGTCTGGAACTCTGTGCAAACTAAACAGCACACGTGCAGTAACACCAAGTACGTTTAGGTGCAAACTAAACAGCACAAGTGCAGTAACACCAAGTATGTTTAGGTGCAAACTATACAGCACACGGGCAATACAACACGTTAGAACACTGCAGCTAGCACAATCTACTGCCTGACAAATAGGAATAGCTGATCTAGCTAAACTATACAGTGTATAAATATATGTACAACTCCTGGGATGTATATATATCCTCTACACACTGTAAATTCAACTAAACTGACTAGCCTGCCTGCTCTATCTATCTAGTAAAAAAGACACTGGGCCAGATTCATCAAGAGATACGACGGCGTATCTCCTGATCCGCCGTCGTATCTCTGAGATCCGACGGTCGGATCTATGCGACTAATTCATAAGAATCAGTTCCGCATAGATCTCCCTTAGATCCGACTGGTGTAAGTGACTTACACCGTCGGATCTTAGGCTGCAATCTCCCGCCGGCCGCTAGGTGTCGCCTCGGTCTTTTACGCGTCGGATATGCAAATGAGGAGAACTGCCGATTCAGTAACAAACGCCCGCCCGTCGCTTTTTTTCACGTCGGTTGCGTTCGGCTTTTTCCGGCGGATAGTTACCCCTGCTATAGCAGGGGTAACTGCGGCGTTTCCTATGTTTAGTATGGCCGTCGTTCCCGCGCCGAGTTTTAAATTTTAACGTCGTTTGCGTATGTCGATTCAGAATTCGGCCCGACGCAGGTTACGCTCACGCCGAAACCACTGACGTCATAGCGACGTCAGTGTGAGCAATGCACGCTGGGAAATTTAGCCGGCGGCGCATGCACATTTAAATCAGCGCGGGGACGCGCCTGATTTAAATACTACACTCCCCCAGGCCGCGGAATTTGAATACCGCCGGGGGAGTTACGATCCGCCGGTGCAAGTTTTGAGGTAAGTGCTTTGTGAATACAGCACTAGCCTCCCAAAAGTTCACCGGTGGATCGTAAATCACATAGATTACGCGGATCTTAAGATCGGCTAATCTATGTGAATCTGGCCCACTGTCTCTCTCTCTCTCTCTCTCTCTGACTGACTGATCTTTTCATTAACAACGCCGCAACACACTACTCAAGGCCGCCTTGCAGGCTGCCTTTTATAGTGTGGGGCGTGTGCTAAAGCCCTGAACCATAATTGGCCAAAGCCACCCTGGCTTTGGCCAATTATGGCTCTCCGTTTTTTGCGCGCTGTGATTGGCCAAGCATGCGGCTCATAGTGCATGCTTGGCCAATCATCAGTCGAACATGGGTTTGAGTCGAACGCGAAGCTCATCCCTATTTAGAATAGAATAAGTGGAAAAATGTTGAGATTTCTTCAGGGTTGTGTGTCATTTCTCCCATTGTGGTTTTAATTTTTATTATAGGGGTCATAGATGTTCTTTGTGTTAATTCCCTAGCGAATAGCCGACACAGTTAATTACCATGTTGATAAAAAAGTGTGCGGATCTTATCTCTAAGGAGTAAAGTTTGTTCATTTAACAATCTCTGTAGTTCTATCAGTTTATCGGATAGTTCTACTAAATTCATTGGGATCTGATTTTGTTTGTCTATTTTCAAGCTTAGGGATCTCTTTAAGCAGTGAAGATATGTTACTTTCTCTTTCTTTTTTCAGCCTGGCACTGTGCTTTATAGCTTAGCTATAGCTAAGCTCCCAATGTCCGCTGAAGATATAGCTGCCATTCCTATTTGATTTATAAGAAAGAAATCTAATCTATGATAGGTACCATGTACCTTGGAATGGAATGAGTAATCCCTGTCCAGTGGGTGGAGTACCCTCCAAATATCTATCAGATGAAATCTATTCAGTATAGCTTTAAATCTGTTCATTTGGTCTGTCACTTGAAATATTTGAGGAACGGTGGTATCCAGGTCCCTGTTAAGTACAACATTAAAATCCCCTCCTACCAGAGTCGCCCCCTCTGCTCTTTCCATGAGGTCTGTCAGCTTTTGGGCACCTATCTTAATCTGATCTTGATTTGGTAAGTATAAGTTATAACTAACTATTATTTAAAAGATTATTAAAGATTTATGTATTCCTATACCCCTCTAGACTTGGAGTAAGCAAAGGAATCATGCTACCAAGTAGAATAGTATCTATTCTGTATATTAGGAATGCAGTCTGAGTGAAAACGTGTCTCCTGGAAAAGGACAATGCTAACTTTTTGTTTATGTAGAAAATATAAAATCTGTGTAAAATCTTTTTGATGGGGGGGGTTCAGCCCCCTCACATCGAAAGAGCATATTTTTATTGAATTCATGTCTAGGGAAAGGGATGGTAAAGGAAAATACAAATAGGGAAAAAAAGGGGGGGGACTACAACACCAAGTCTACCCCTTTACTAACTACCGTATATACTCGAGTATAAGCCGACCCGAATATAAGCCGAGGCACCTAATTTTACCACAAAAAATGGGAAAAAACTTATTGACTCGAGTATAAGCCTAGGGTGTCCACCTGCAAGCCTCACTGTGCATCACTTTGCCTCACTGTGTCCATGTGCCCATGCCTCACTGTGCCCATGCCTAGACTGACGTTTAACATGGGAGTCTATAAAAGGAGTACCCGGGTTTGAAAAATGAGTGCTCCCCAGCCGTAGGTCCCCTAGACAACAAACTTTGCACACTTGTAGAGGAGAAATGGGGCTATATGTGTGCCAATTTCTGGGTCCAGACGGCCTACGATTGTCCGGTACCAGGTCCCCAAATTCACCAGAGAAATTACCATTTAACATTGGAGTCTATGGAAGGGGTGCCCGGCTATGAAAAAAGATTTTAATGATGCTTAAAGTCAAAAAAACAAAAACAAAAATTCCTTTAAATATTGTACCTGCTGTGTGTCTATGGTAGTGGCACGTGTTTAGAAATGTCCCTGCACAACATGAGATTACTCTCAGAAAAAAGTAATTTAATACTGCTTGCGGCTTTAATGTAATGTTTGGTCCCTGCAATATGGATACAAATTGTGGAAAAAAATAGCATGAGTTTCCCCGCCACCACTCCCCCCAGGTCATTACAAGACCCAGTGCCAATCCTGACCTCCCTGGGGCCCTAAGCAAAATGACATGGCACACTAAAAATGAGAAGCAGGGGGCGCTGACAACAGTGACATGTCACATTAAAGAAAGTTGAGAAGCGGGGGGAGGGGGTGTAATGCTGTCGGAAATGACTCAGCCAGCGAGTTTAGAAGCGGGGTGAGGGGGTGAAAATTACTTCTCACCAGGCGGGGGCCTCTAGTAATTTGGGGGGCCCTTTGCAGCTTTGCGGGGCCCTAAGGCCACGTACACATGACCGGACCGTTCCAGCGGATAAATCCTCTGGCGGATTTTGATCTGATGGTTGTACTAATCATCAGATCGAAATCCATGCGAAATCCATCCGCGGTGACGTGTCGCGCCGTCGCCGCGATGATGATGCGGCGACGTGCGCGAAGCTGGAAGATAAAGACTTCCACGCATGCGTCGAATCATTACGATGCATGCGAGGGAGAGGAGCGGACGGATTGATCCGGTGAGTCTGTACAGACCACCGGATCAATCCGCTGGACAGGATTCCAGCGGATAGATTTCTTAGCATGCTAAGAAATTTTTATCCGCTGGAAATCCATCGGCTGGAATTTTTTCCGCCGATAAATGTCCGCTCGGACGTACACACCACCGGATCTATCCGCTGGAACTGATCTGCGGATAAATCCCAGCGGATAGATCCAGTCGTGTGTACGAGGCCTCAGCGGCTTGCATAGTGAGCCTATAGGGAGGATCGGCCCTGACAAGACCCTTTGGCTCTATATACTTTGAACAGCAGTATACAGGCTGTAGGACTGTAGGTTTGTTAAGAAGAATCTGAACCATGTCAAACTTTGCTGCTGCATATTGCACAATTTCCTAAAGAGACCCTCAACAAACTACATGACACTTGTGCCTGATGAGGCCACTGATGTTCCAGTGGTGGTGGCCCGTGAGAATGTCCATGCAGGCTTGGCCCCCAAAGTGCACATGCTGTGTGGCAACAATATGTCGATTATTTTAGGGGTGGGGGGGCATTACAATGCCAGATCTTGGCTCAATAATTTTTTTTTTGGGTAAAGAAAAATTCTAGAAAAAAGGGGGGTTGCCATCCGGGCCCCCCTTTGAACAAATTCTGTGAAGAACTCCTGTTCTCTGAAGGCTTCTCAACTCGCTGGCTGCATGGGAGAAGAGGCAAGAAGTCAGCACCCCTTGCTTCTCAATTTAATGTAAGATGTAATTTCCGACAGCAGAACACCCCCTCCCCCCACTTCTCAACTTTCTTTAATGTGACATATCACAGTCGTCAGCGCCCCCCCCCCCGCTTCTCATTTTTAATGTGCCATGTCATTTTGCTTCGGGCCCCAGGGAGGTCAGGATCGGCACTGAGTGTTGGTCACAAGAACAACCTAGTTAGGGTGTCACACAGAGGTGATCCAGTGTATACTTGTTGTTTTTCCATGTATCCAAAGATAGAGAAATGCAGCAGCTTTGGTAATGGATAAAATCCTGTGTTAAGCTTAGAAGGATTGTAAAAACAGACAATTGTACCACACTTTTTAAAAAGAATGATTGACATTCCTCTTTCAGGCCTATAATCTTTTTGATTCATCTATCCCTTTTTTTACAATCTCATAGGCCGAAATCAAGCTGCAGCAGTGGAGCCGACCAACCCCACACAGAGCCAAGCCCCACCCTCGCCGGATGTGCAGGAAGTGCAAAATGCCACCACATCAGGTCAGTGTCATACAGCACAGCTTCAGGTAATACATGTAGTCCTGCATAATTTTCATACATGTTTTTTTCCAAATTTCAGGAGTTGTTCGAGCTGTTGGGGGCGGCTTAGACACCTACAGTGCCCAGGTGCTCATTGGGGAGATCATGTCCTGCAGGGCAGAAATAGAGGACACAAACCTCGCCCTCGAGAAGATCATAAAGAACAACCGAAAGGTGGACCAAAACCTGAAGAATCTGATTGATGTTCTGGGGAGGGTTTAAAAAAATAAGTAAATAGACGTAGACAAGTATTTAAAAGCAAAAATATAGTCCTAAAAAAAAAATTTACAATTTATATTAAGATATTTTTTGAAAAAATGAAAATTACACATTTTAAGTGTGATACAATAAATATTTATGGATACTCAACAATGTGTGGCTTCTTATTATATCAATGCTGCCTAAAAGAACAAATCTAGATTTGTGGTGTTTACATTGACAATGATGGGTATTTAGTACAGGAAAATAAACATGACACTATGATAACGTAGGAGAAAGCTAGAATGAACCCAAATTAGAAAATAATCAAACAAAGAAAAGTACTAGAACAGGGGCAGAAAAATTGGGCCTTAGGCACTGGTGGCGGTGTCACAACACTGCAACCCCTCACAGATACTGTAATTGGAGCGCAGCAAAGAGCCACATGCAAAGTATTGCATCAAAAATTGTTATTAGACGCCCCTGTTAAACAGGGGCAGAAAAATTGGGCCTTAGGCACAACACAACACTACAACCCCTCAGATACTGTAATTGGGGCGCAGCAAAGAGCCACATGCAAAGTAATGCATCAAAAATTGTTATTAGACGCCCCTGTTAAACAGGGGCTAAAAAATTGGGCCTTAGGCACAACACAATACTGCAACCCCTCAGATACTGTAATTGGAGAGCAACAAAGAGCCACATGCAAAGTATTGCATCAAAAATTGTTATTAGACACCCCTGTTAAACAGGGGCTGAAAAATTGGGCCTTAGGCACTGGTGGAGGAGCCCAGAAACAAACATTTTCTAATTAGCTATCAGCAAGATCAGTGAGGAGGAAAAGGATATTCAGTCAGCAGCACAACAGTCACTCAGCATCAGCATAGGCAGTCTCCAAGGGATCTGACACTTCCAAAAAATTATTCAGTTATATCTGCATCAGGTGCTTGGTAGCTGGTGTTGATCCAAGCCTGATTCATTATTATGAAGGTCAGTCGATCGACCGAGTCGGTGGAGAGACGCACCCTGTGATCGGTCACAAAGCCTCCAGCAGCACTGAATGTGCCTTCTGAAAGAACGCTGGATGCAGGGCAAGCCAGTAGCTCAATTGCGTACTGTGCAAGCTCTGGCCAGTGATCCATCCTCAAGACCCAGTAAGCCAGAGGATTTTCGGTGGGGAAGGTGTCCAAGTCTGATCTTGCCCCTAGGTATTCAAGCACCATGTAAACCAAACGCTGGCGATGGTTGCTGCAACCGGTCATACCTTGGGGCTGCGGACTAAAAAATTGTCTGAACGCATCGGTCAGACGGCCACCTTCTCCACCGCTCCTTCTGTGACTCACCGAAGCCTCAGCAACACGTTGTCCAGGAACAGGTTTGGTAATCCCCCAGGTTCTGGGAACGCGTTGCACAGACCCTTCTGCAAGGCCTCCTGAAGAGGTTTCATCTTTTGCTCCCTCTGCGACGGCAAGATAAGCTCCGCAACCTTACTCTTGTAACGTGGATCAAGGAGAGTTGCCAGCCAGTAATGATCCCTCTCCTTGATACCACGAACACGAGGATCCTTACGCAGGCTTTGCAGGATCAGGGAGGCCATGCAGCGTAGGTTTGCTGAGGCATTCGGGGCACAGTCCTCTGGGTCACTGAGGATGACAGGATCCACAGCCACCTCATCCCAGCCACGTAAAAGTCCACGTGTTCCTTGGGACTCTAAGTGATCCCTTGAAGACTGTGTAGATAGGTGCTACAGCGCTACTAGTGATTAATTAATTATAATACACAATCAATAAATAAATGATAAAGCTGCAATTATAAACAGTGAACTAAACCAAAACAAGAAAATATATATATATATATATATATATATATATATATATATATATATATATATATATATAGCGCTAAATCAACTGATCATGTGAAGTGTCATCACACCAAAGAAATACTGGAGAAAGAAAACATTATTATCAGAGCAATAGGTTCCACAGTTCATTGATATATAGTTCCCTTAATGCTGCAATCATAGGACAGCTCAGCAACACATTCCCAAACCACACATACACCATGTATGGGTTAACCGACTTGATGATTTGTAGCAGTCAGACAATCAGACAGTTAAGTCAGTTTCCACCAGATATTCAGTACTCAGATATGCAGGGATATGCAGGGAAAAAAAAGAGAGAAAGAAGATCAATGGTGTGATACTGTAATGATAGGATACTGGCGTTTCACAGTACACAGAATATCACTCATGAATCCTCAATGGATATAAGGCTGCAACGTAGTGTGCGTATGTGCTGCTCAGCTTGTCAGGCTCCTCATCCGGCACCTCCGTGCGTCCCGTCACTCAAGCTCCTCCCCCACGCGTATCGTCACTAGTCACGTGACTTATTCATGGGTCAATGTGTGACTGAAGCTGACTGAGGCTATAAATAGCCAATCACACGCCCGCAGAAGCGGGAACGGACCAATGGGGAGGCACCAGTGACTACATCATTGCAAGCAACACCACAACGACAAAGCAATTGTTATTTACAATATAACAATAGATACATAACAATTTTAATCAGTAAAAAACTTTAAAAGCTATAACTTAAAAACGATCTTGCCAGGGGGTATTATTACTAATGTAAACATGCAATCCATACAACACAGGTCTTAGCCATTCTGGCCAGCATGTGAACATCTGCCACCCAGTGACACACACATGGGCCATAGGGTGCAGATGGAACCAAAAAAACGAAACAAACACTGAATCCTAATACCGCGCACATTGCGCTGATGGACCCCAATATGTTAAAAGGAATCAGTGTTCATTCTTACATATGTACACATGCTCATAGTCCTATCCCGTAGAAATCCCTTTAAAAATACATATGTTACCATAAGCATACAAAAGACTATTATGATACACATATTTAGGTGTGTACCGCACCACTACAAATACTTATAGAGTGATACACCCCAAAACATGTGCGAACAATCACTACTGTCCACATGGGACCACATTTGAAAAATAGAAATAAAAATATAATAAAAATTATTATAAAATTATTAAAAAGTCTATAATATTAGTAATAGTAAAAAAAAACATACCAAAATATTAAATTAATAATCAGAAATGAAACAGTTGAGATCAAAATCAATGTTAAGGCCATTAGGCAAGAGCGATCTCATCTCATGAATCCATCTGGATTTAGCCTTACTGATCTCTCTCACCTTATGGCTTCCTCTCCAGTGGGGGCTATATTTCTGAATACCCCAAAATTTCATTCCCTTCGGGTTTTTTTGATGGCATAGTTCAAAATGACGGGAAACACTATGTTTTGGAAATGCCTTTAGAATATTCTGAACATGCTCTCTTAGTCGTTTCCATAAAGGATGTTTGGTACGACCTATATATTGTAGAAAGCACGGACACTCCAGAACATACGCGACGCCCTCTGTTCTGCAGGTGATTAAGTCATCAATGGTGTACTCCTTCTTCGTGACATTAGATGCAAAACACCTCTTACATGGAAAAAATCCCTTTCCCTAAAAGAAAGAAAGTGCATTATTCCTTATTGGAGGGTCAGGAACATTTTTAGCTACTAGATCCCTCAGAGTCAGTGCTTTTCGATATACTACTCTGGGATTCATGTTGTGTACGTCAAAGAAATATTTTTTTGATTTAGATTAAATTTCTCAAAAAATGTTGTTAGAGACTGTTCATCACCATCCCAGATGACAATACAGTCATCTATGAATCTTTTGTATAATATCAGCTGGGTAGGCATATTGTTATAAATTGCCCCCTCCTCCCACTCTGACATAAATACGTTTGCCACTCTGGGTGCATATTTTTCTCCCATTCCTATGCCATTAAGTTGCCTGTAGTACTGGGATTGGTGCCAAAAATAATTATGCTGTAAACCATAAGCTAGACATCTCAAAATAAACTTTTTCTGTCTTGAGATGAGTTGGTTGAAGTTATTCATCGCCCACTTAGTGGCACCAATCGCTTCCTCATGGTTGATATTGGTGTACAGCGATGCTACGTCAGCTGTCACTATCAGGAACTTATTCTGTGGGGAGATTACTACAGATTCCAATAACTGGATAAGATGTTTAGTATCTCTGAGATAAGCCTTGGTGTGAGGCACCAATGGCTGGATAAACTTATCCACATATTCTCCTAGACGTAAATTAATCGACTGAATACCGTTAATAATTGTTCTTCCAGGCGGTTTTGGCGGATCCTTATGTACTTTCGGTACCGTATAAATGATAGGAACTCGACACATATCTGGATTCAGATATTTACTTTCTCTCTTCGATAATATTCCTTTATCTTTGCCCTTTTGTATGAGCACAGCCAATTCTTCCTTGTACTCTCCCGTTGGGTTGCTTGTAAGTTTAATGTACGTGTTAGGATCTTTCAGCTGGTTTGTCCAGTTCCTCATAGTAATAATCTTTGGACAGCAGCACTATTGCTCCACCTTTGTCTGCCGGTCGTATTATTACTTGCTTATTATTCTCCAATTCTTTAATACCCTTGTGGATAACTTTGGGATCTGGTAGTTTTTTTTATTTTGAGTTTTTCCAAATCCTTTAGCACCATTTTGTTAAATACTTCCATGTGCTGGTTGTTGTGTACTTGGGGGTTGAAAAGGGATTTGTTTCTTAAAGCACTATGTTGAATTCTTCCTGGTAAGTTTCCACCAATTTCACTTTTTACAGGTTGGCTAAGCATGTATTTTTTGATATTTAGTTTCCTTGTGTATTTCTGGATATCGACGTACACATCTAATTTATTCAGATTTTTCTTAGGTGCAAATTTCAAGCCCTTATCTAGTAGGGCCAGCTCAGGAGTAGTAAGCTCAACCCCACTCAGATTGATGATTCCTTACCCTATTGGACCTTTCTTCTTTTTGAGCCCTTGTCCCCCCCTGCATCCTCTCTTTCGTCTGGACAGCGAGCATACATTGATTCTGCCCCCCGGGGTGGAGATCTGTCGTTCCGGCGATGATCTAAAAAAGACCGGGAATATGTTTCTTCAATATAATTAACTAAAGGTTCATACTTGTTTTGTGTGTGAACCGGACTTTTTCTATAGTCTTGTTGATGGTAGTCACGATTAGATGGTCCACCTTGTTGGTTGGAGTATGATCCCTGATTTTGATACTGATATGCATCGCTCACATCTCGGGGGTCCTGATTGTAGTGATTGGTGTTATGTTGGGGACCTTGCATATGTCCTCCTTGATTCCCTGTAAAGAATAGGGGGTCCCAGGGAATCCCTACAAACCCTGAGACTCCAACAGGAGAAGAGGTGGGCGGGGAGGACTATACCGGTACTTTGAAAATTGGTTGCACACAACCAGAGTGAGTCACATTAAGTAAATGGTAGAAAAATGTATTCACATGAATACATTAGACAGCATAAAAAATACATGACATTTTAAAAAACAACAAAAATACAAACATGTTTGACCACAATTGAATCACTGGTCGTGCAATCCCTTATACATAAACAAGAGGGGGGGGCGGTGAGAAAGTTGGAGTCATGAGACAAAGTCTCTGGTCTCTACTAGTTTCGCGAACTCAATTTTCGCTTCGTCAGGAGACAGTCTAAAATATAATACAAAACAGAAATAAAACATGTATTAAAATAACATAAAACAGAATTTACTGCCAAGGGGTGTAAGGGGAACACCCCCCGGGTACCAATAACAATCATGATAAGGGAATTTGTCAAAATTGTCTCATACCTAGCGGCACAGCGTTCTCTGGCCCCCAGAAAATCCAAGGCAGATAAAGGGTTAAAGGCTCACAAGGTGAGCCAAGAAAATATCTTGGGGCAAACCTAATGATAGGGATGAGTATTAATGTTGTGAACATTAGATATTAAAAAAATTAGGGGGGGAGGGGGGGTTGGGGGTGTTTTGGAGGAAAAAAAGGGGGAAAAAGGGAAAGGGAGGGGGGGAGGAAGGGGGGGGGAGGGAAGGAAGGAAAGGAAGAAAAGAGGGGGAGGACAAGGAGGATAGGGGAAGGGAAAGAGGGGAGGGGGGAAAAAAAGGAAAACGACAGCTCGTGCACAAATAGTTATGCATGGACAGACACAAGGAAAATGAAAAGCACACCGGAAGAATAGTAACCGGGTGAAGGAGAACCCATGTGGAGATTGTGAACAGCTGATTGAAATAAAGTGAACACCATCACACCATGCAAATGCGTGACTCGTAAGTGAAATTATGGTATTACCCAAGTGCCTTAACAGGCATACAACGATAAAGGGAGTAGAGGTCCCAGGACAGGGGAGTCCCAAAAATAAATTGGGATTGTTCAGGTGACACAATAAATGCACCTGCAAATGTCCGGGTTGTACACAGAGTAACTTTATGCGTGGCATAAGCACGCCCACCTATCAATGGCGGCGTGCATGCCGATTGATAATGGGGGTATTTAAACCCAGTTCACCCGACGCTGCACGCACCGGAGCTGGGTCCCAGGACACGTGTATTATCATACACATCACAAGTGAGTAGCTGATCCTGTCATGGTCTATTCTGACCTCCTTTTTCCCTGAGTCATCACACTTATTCCCTCTGCATTGTATTGAATATAGCATTTGTTTTGTCTCATTTCAATTCATTTCTTTACTCAATAGGAACCAGCACTGCTACCAGCAGGAGATTGGTAATTTATGCGCCTCTGTGTACAACCCGGACATTTGCAGGTGCATTTATTGTGTCACCTGAACAATCCCAATTTATTTTTGGGACTCCCCTGTTAAGGCACTTGGGTAATACCATAATTTCACTTACGAGTCACGCATTGTGATGGTGTTCACTTTATTTCAATCAGCTGTTCACAATCTCCACATGGGTTCTCCTTCACCCGGTTACTATTCTTCCGGTGTGCTTTTCATTTTCCTTGTGTCTGTCCATGCATAACTATTTGTGCACGAGCTGTCGTTTTCCTCCCCCCCCCCTCCCCTCTTTCCCTTCCCCTATCCTCCTTGTCCTCCCCCTCTTTTCTTCCTTTCCTTCCTTCCCTCCCCAACCCCCCCTTCCTTTCCCTCCCCTCCCTTTCCCTTTTTTCCCCCTTTTTTTCCTCCAAAACACCCCCCCCCTCCTTTTTTAAATATCTAATGTTCACAACATTAATACTCATCCCTATCATTAGGTTTGCCCCAAGATATTTTCTTGGCTCACCTTGTGAGCCTTTAACCCTTTATCTGCCTTGGATTTTCTGGGGGCCAGAGAACGCTGTGCCGCTAGGTATGAGATAATTTTGACAAATTCCCTTATCATGATTGTTATTGGTACCCGGGGGGTGTTCCCCTTACACCCCTAGGCAGTAAATTCTGTTTTATGTTATTTTAATACATGTTTTATTTCTGTTTTGTATTATATTTTAGACTGTCTCCTGACGAAGCGAAAATTGAGTTCGCGAAACTAGTAGAGACCAGAGACTTTGTCTCATGACTCCAACTTTCTCACCGCCACCCCCCCTTGTTTATGTATAAGGGATTGCACGACCGGTGATTCAATTGTGGTCAAACATGTTTGTATTTTTGTTGTTTTTTAAAATGTCATGAATTTTTTATGCTGTCTAATGTATTCATGTGAATACATTTTTCTACCATTTACTTAATGTGACTCACTCTGGTTGTGTGCAACCAATTTTCAAAGTACCTGTATAGTCCTCCCCGCCCACCTCTTCTCCTCTTGGAGTCTCAGGGTTTGTAGGGATTCCCTGGGACCCCCTATTCTTTACTTGAATATTAGGACAATGGTACACTTTCTATTTAATTGTATTTTCTCAATGTTAAAAGGTTAAATCATACTCCTTGATTCCCTGTTTGATTAGGGGGGTAATACACTTGATGAGTGTTCTTATTTTTCCAGGCTGGTTGTCTGGGGGATTTCTTGTTGTTTTTCCGCCAAGGCTTTGGGGTTCTTGGCTCATTCGCCTCACCTCTATTGGGTCTAGTCTGATCGTATGGGTAGGGGTTGGGAGGTCTATGGTAATCATCCCCATTAGATCTACCACCTTGTGGTGATCTCAGTCTATTCATCACAGGTGGAGTGATGATCCGTACCTCTTTATCTGGGGATGATGATACTGAGCCTCTTGCTCCCTCTTTTAATTTCAATTGCCATTTAAATGTGTGGTGTAGACGGTAGACATTGGTGTCTCTCCAATATTTCCTCTTTTTGCGTTGCTTGATTTCAACATCCTTATTCTCCAGAACTTTATTTAATTGGTTCGTGAGTGATTCAAAAGGGGGGGTATCTTTAAAACTTTCCAAAGATACTTTAAATTCAGCTAATTCCTTATTAATAGCAGTCAGCTTACGTTGTTTCCGCTTGACCAAAACCTGCATTAGTTCCAACCCCTTCTCATTAAAAAATTTGTACCACTCCTCAATGGAGTCCACGTCCATTAATCCATCGTTAATGGGAACATCCCATCTTAATCTTCTAGGGACTATCCCTTCCTTGATATATTGTTCATGTGTGGTGAGATTCCACCACACACTGATCTTTTTCTCCATTAAGTGCCCAAACTTACGAAAATTAGTGTCCAAATCCCCTGTGAATTTTAATTGTAAATACATCATTGAGATCTACTGTGCGATTTTCCATATAACTAAAAATGCCCATAGTGGCTGCTAATGTAGTAGAAAAGTAAAATTGCAAAAAAATGTGTAGATAGGTGCTACAGCGCTACTAGTGATTAAATAATTATAATACGCAATCAATAAATAAATGATAAAGCTGCAATTATAAACAGTGAACTAAACCAAAACAAGAATATATATATATATATATATATATATATATATATATATATATATATATATATATATGTATATATATATATATATATATATATATATATATATATATATATGTATATATATATATATATATATATATATATATATATATATAATGCGATAAATCAACTGATCATGTGAAGTGTCATCACACCAAAGAAATACTGGAGAAAGAAAACAATATAATCAGAGCAATGAGTTCCACAGTTCATTGATATATAGTTCCCTTAACGCTGCAATCATAGGACAGCTCAGCAACACATTCCCAAACCACACATACACCATGTATGGGTTAACCGACTTGATGATTTGTAGCAGTCAAACAATCAGACAGTTAAGTCAGGGTGTGCTTTCCACCAGATATTCAGTACTCAGATATGCAGGGATATGCAGGGGAAAAAAGAGAGAAAGAAGACCAATAGTGTGATACTGTAACGATAGGATACTGGCGTTTCACAGTACACAGAATATCACTCACGAATGCACTAACAGCAACTGCGTTTATGGGCAAAAACACAGCAAACATGCAGTAAGAGCGACTGAGTTTATGGGCAAAAACACAGCAAATGTGCACTAACAACGACTGCGTTTATGGGCAAAAACACAGCAAACGTGCAGTAATAGCGACTGCGTTTATGGGCAAAAACACAGCAAACGTTCACTCACAGCGACTGCTTTTTTTGGGCAAAGACACAGCAAACGTGCAGTAAGAGCGACTGCGTTTATGGCCAAAAACACAGCAAACGTGCAGTCAGCGCGACTGCGTTTATGGGCAAAAACACAGCAAACTTGCACTAACAGCAACTGCATTTATGGGCAAAAACACAGCAAACGTGCAGTAAGAGCGACTGCGTTAATGGGCAAAAACACAGCAAACTTGCACTAACAGCAACTGCGTTTATGGGCAAAAACACAGCAAACGTGCAGTAAGAGCGACTGTGTTAATGGGCAAAAACACAGCAAACTTGCACTAACAGCAACTGCGTTTATGGGCAAAAACACAGCAAACGTGCAGTAATAGCGACTGCGTTTATGGGCAAAAACACAGCAAACATGCACTAACAGTGACTGCGTTTATGGGCAAAAACACAGCAAACATGCAGTAAGAGCGACTGCGTTTATGGGCAAAAACACGGCAAACGTGCAGTAAGAGCGACTGCGTTTATGGGCAAAAACACAGCAAACGTTCACTCACAGCGACTGCTTTTTTTTGGGCAAAGACACAGCAAATGTGCAGTAAGAGCGACTGTGTTTATGGCCAAAAACACAGCAAACATGCAATAAGAGCTACTGCGTTTATGGGCAAAAACACAGCAAACGTGCACTAACAGCGACTGCGTATATGGGCAAAAACACAGCAAACTTGCACTAACAGCAACTGCATTTATGGGCAAAAACACAGCAAACTTGCACTAACAGCAACTGCATTTATGGGCAAAAACACAGCAAACGTGCAGTAAGAGCGACTGCGTTAATGGGCAAAAACACAGCAAACTTGCACTAACAGCAACTGCGTTTATGGGCAAAAACACAGCAAACGTGCAGTAATAGCGACTGCGTTTATGGGCAAAAACACAGCAAACGTGCACTAACAGTGACTGCGTTTATGGGCAAAAACACAGCAAACATGCACTAAGAGCGACTGCGTTTATGGGTAAAAACACGGCAAACGTGCACTAGCAGCGACTGCATTTATGGGCAAAAACACAGCAAACGTGCAGTAAGAGCAACTGCGTTTATGGGCAAAAACACAGCAAACGTGCGCTAACAGCGACTGCGTTTATGGGCAAAAACACAGCAAACGTGCAGTAAGAGCGACTGCGTTCATGGGCAAAAACACAGCAAACGTGCACTAACAGTGACTGCGTTTATGGGCAAAAACACAGCAAACATGCAGTAAGAGCGACTGCGTTTATGGGCAAAAACACGGCAGACGTGCACTAACAGCGACTGCGTTTATGGGCAAAAACACAGCAAACATGCAGTAAGAGCGACTGCGTTTATGGGCAAAATCACAGCAAACGTGCGCTAACAGCGACTGTGTTTATCGGCAAAAACACAGCAAACGTGCAGTAAGAGCGACTGCGTTTATGGGCAAAAACACAGCAAACGTGCACTAACAGCGACTGTGTTTATGGGCAAAAACACAGCAAACGTGCAGTAAGAGCGACTGCATTTATGGGCAAAAACACAGCAAATGTGCAGTAAGAGCGACTGCGTTTATGGCCGAAAACCCAGCAAATGTGCACTAACAGCGACTGTGTTTATGGGCAAAAACACAGCAAATGTGCAGTAAGAGCAACTGCGTTTATGGGCAAAAACACAGCAAACATGCAGTAAGAGCGACTGCGTTTATGGGCAAAAACACGGCAAACGTGCACTAACAGCGACTGCATTTATGGGCAAAAACACAGCAAACATGCAGTAAGAGCGGCTGCGTTTATGGGTAAAAACACGGCAAACATGCACTAACAGCGACTGCATTTATGGGCAAAAACACAGCAAACGTGCAGTAAGAGCGACTGCATTTATGGGCAAAAACACAGCAAACGTGCAGTAAGAGCGACTGCGTTTATGGGCAAAAACACAGCAAACGTTCACTCACAGCGACTGCTTTTTTTTGGGCAAAGACACAGCAAATGTGCAGTAAGAGCGACTGTGTTTATGGCCAAAAACACAGCAAACATGCAATAAGAGCAACTGCGTTTATGGGCAAAAACACAGCAAACGTGCACTAACAGCGACTGCGTATATGGGCAAAAACACAGCAAACTTGCACTAACAGCAACTGCATTTATGGGCAAAAACACAGCAAACTTGCACTAACAGCAACTGCATTTATGGGCAAAAACACAGCAAACATGCAGTAAGAGCGACTGCGTTAATGGGCAAAAACACAGCAAACTTGCACTAACAGCAACTGCGTTTATGGGCAAAAACACAGCAAACGTGCAGTAATAGCGACTGCGTTCATGGGCAAAAACACAGCAAACGTGCACTAACAGTGACTGCGTTTATGGGCAAAAACACAGCAAACATGCAGTAAGAGCGACTGCGTTTATGGGCAAAAACACGGCAAACGTGCACTAACAGCGACTGCGTTTATGGGCAAAAACACAGCAAACATGCAGTAAGAGCGACTGCGTTTATGGGTAAAAACACGGCAAACGTGCACTAGCAGCGACTGCATTTATGGGCAAAAACACAGCAAACGTGCAGTAAGAGCGACTGCGTTTATGGCCAAAAACACAGCAAACGTGCACTAACAATGACTGCGTTTATGGGCAAAAACACAGCAAACATGCAGTAAGAGTGACTGCGTTTATGGGCAAAAACACAGCAAACATGCAGTAAGAGCGACTGCGTTTATGGGTAAAAACACAGCAAACATGCAGTAAGAGCGACTGCGTTTATGGGCAAAAACACAGCAAACATGCAGTAAGAGCGACTGCGTTTATGGGTAAAAACACGGCAAACGTGCACTAGCAGCGACTGCATTTATGGGCAAAAACACAGCAAACGTGCAGTAAGAGCGACTGCGTTTATGGGCAAAAACACAGCAAACGTGCGCTAACAGCGACTGCGTTTATCGGCAAAAACACAGCAAACGTGCAGTAAGAGCGACTGCGTTCATGGGCAAAAACACAGCAAACGTGCACTAACAGCGACTGTGTTTATGGGCAAAAACACAGCAAACGTGCAGTAAGAGCGACTGCATTTATGGGCAAAAACACAGCAAACGTGCAGTAAGAGCGACTGCGTTTATGGCCGAAAACACAGCAAATGTGCACTAACAGCGACTGTGTTTATGGGCAAAAACACAGCAAATGTGCAGTAAGAGCAACTGCGTTTATGGGCAAAAACACAGCAAACGTGCAGTAAGAGCGACTGCGTTTATGGCCAAAAACACAGCAAACGTGCATGAACAGCAACTGCGTTTATGGCCATAAACACAGCAAATGTGCAGTAAGAGCGACTGCGTTTATGGCCAAAAACACAGCAAACGTGCAGTAAGAGCGACTGCATTTATGGGCAAAAACACAGCAAACGTGCAGTAAGAGCGACTGCGTTTATGGGCAAAAACACAGCAAACGTTCACTCACAGCGACTGCTTTTTTTTGGGCAAAGACACAGCAAATGTGCAGTAAGAGCGACTGTGTTTATGGCCAAAAACACAGCAAACATGCAATAAGAGCAACTGCGTTTATGGGCAAAAACACAGCAAACGTGCACTAACAGCGACTGCGTATATGGGCAAAAACACAGCAAACTTGCACTAACAGCAACTGCATTTATGGGCAAAAACACAGCAAACTTGCACTAACAGCAACTGCATTTATGGGCAAAAACACAGCAAACATGCAGTAAGAGCGACTGCGTTAATGGGCAAAAACACAGCAAACTTGCACTAACAGCAACTGCGTTTATGGGCAAAAACACAGCAAACGTGCAGTAATAGCGACTGCGTTCATGGGCAAAAACACAGCAAACGTGCACTAACAGTGACTGCGTTTATGGGCAAAAACACAGCAAACATGCAGTAAGAGCGACTGCGTTTATGGGCAAAAACACGGCAAACGTGCACTAACAGCGACTGCGTTTATGGGCAAAAACACAGCAAACATGCAGTAAGAGCGACTGCGTTTATGGGTAAAAACACGGCAAACGTGCACTAGCAGCGACTGCATTTATGGGCAAAAACACAGCAAACGTGCAGTAAGAGCGACTGCGTTTATGGCCAAAAACACAGCAAACGTGCACTAACAATGACTGCGTTTATGGGCAAAAACACAGCAAACATGCAGTAAGAGCGACTGCGTTTATGGGCAAAAACACAGCAAACATGCAGTAAGAGCGACTGCGTTTATGGGTAAAAACACAGCAAACATGCAGTAAGAGCGACTGCGTTTATGGGCAAAAACACAGCAAACATGCAGTAAGAGCGACTGCGTTTATGGGTAAAAACACGGCAAACGTGCACTAGCAGCGACTGCATTTATGGGCAAAAACACAGCAAACGTGCAGTAAGAGCGACTGCGTTTATGGGCAAAAACACAGCAAACGTGCGCTAACAGCGACTGCGTTTATCGGCAAAAACACAGCAAACGTGCAGTAAGAGCGACTGCGTTCATGGGCAAAAACACAGCAAACGTGCACTAACAGCGACTGTGTTTATGGGCAAAAACACAGCAAACGTGCAGTAAGAGCGACTGCGTTTATGGCCGAAAACACAGCAAATGTGCACTAACAGCGACTGTGTTTATGGGCAAAAACACAGCAAATGTGCAGTAAGAGCAACTGCGTTTATGGGCAAAAACACAGCAAACGTGCAGTAAGAGCGACTGCGTTTATGGCCAAAAACACAGCAAACGTGCACGAACAGCAACTGCGTTTATGGCCATAAACACAGCAAATGTGCAGTAAGAGCGACTGCGTTTATGGCCAAAAACACAGCAAACGTGCAGTAAGAGCGACTGCGTTTATGGCCAAAAACACAGCAAACGTGCACGAACAGCAACTGCGTTTATGGCCATAAACACAGCAAACGTGCAATAACAGCTAATGCGTTTATGTGCAATTATATAGCACACATGCAGTAACAGCAACTGCGTGTATGTGCAATTATATAGCACACGTCCACTAACACTGAGTACTATGTTTAGGTGTAAACTAAACACTATGCAGGCAATACAACACGTTAGAGCACTGCATCTAGCACAATCTACTGCCTAACAATAGGAATAGCTGATCTAGCTAAGCTATACAGTGTATAAATATATGTACAACGCTAGGATGTATATACATCCTCTACACACTGTAAATTTAACTAAACTGACTAGCCTGCCTGCTCTATCTATCTATCTATCTGGTAGAAAATACACTGGGGTAGATTCAGATAGATTTGCGCATTCTTATGCATGCGCAGCGCATCTCAATTGCGCTACGCCGGCGCAACCGTGTGAGGTTGTCACCTGATTCAGGATGTCTTTTCGCATTACTTTGCGCCGGCGTAAGGTAAATTTGAGGGCGCAAGTGAAAGTGGGTGTGCCCCTATGCAAATGATGGGCTGACCGTTCAGCAGTGGCTTACGCCCGGCGTATCCTCGACGGAGCATGCGCAGAGCGAACGCTTCCATGTGCGCATGCGTGCAACTACGCCTGTCCTACTTCCTGGGCTACGCCGGCCCACCTGCTAATGCTGAGCACATAAATAGGGGCAGACATGCGCACATCCTGCACAAAATTACATCCTGCTTTTTTCACCCCCCCTGAGCAAGGTAATTTTGCCCCAAATTTGCTATGGCACCTCCTCAGAGGGTAAAAAAGAGGAAGAATAATTTTAATTCCACGGAGATGGAGGTCATGCTGGCGGCACTGACTAAGTATGATGCTGCCCTGTATGGTGCCCAGCGGAAAAATACCAGCACAGCCCAAAGGAGGGCAATATATGAATCCATCACCCTGGACATAAATGCCGTTGGCAATGAGGAGAGGACATGGGAGGAGATTCAGAAGAAACTGAATGACATGCAGTGTCGGGTCCGTGACAAACTTGTCCTAATCCGCAAACATGCCAGGGGCACGGGAGGAAGACCAGCCTGCCCATTGCGTTTAACTGCGGAGGAGGAGGTTATAGCGCAATGTTTGGCGAAGGAGCAGGTGGAGGGAGTCCCAGGATATGACTCCACTGTTAGGGACTTGGGGACAGGTAAGTGTGTTTTATCTCATTTTTGGTGTGTATCATGGGAGGGGGTAGAAGGGAACATGTGCCAAGTGTGTGGCTCCACCAACATGTGTTATTTTGTGTAATCCCCAGATGTTGAGGATAAAGCTGGGCCGTCGTCGGCTGCAGGGCGACCCACGCCATCCCCACATCATCATGGGGTCCAGTCAACCCCCATGCAAATACTGGGCATGTTGGTGGAGGAGGAGAGCGCCCATAGGCCAACTATGGAGGAGGTAGTTGTGGAGGAGTCTATTGACCTCCACCAGGGGGACTCCATCTACCTCCAGGAGGATCCCACCATCCCTGACCTCCCCACCACCTCCCCGACCATCACGTCATCCCCCTCCAGTGTGGCCCCCTCCAGTGTCCCTCCCACCAGTGTTGCCCCCTCCAGTGTCCCTCCCACCAGTGTCGCCCCCTCCAGTGTCCCTCCCACCAGTGGCGCCCTCTCCAGTGTCCCTCCCACCAGTGTCGCCCCCTCCAGGGCAGCCCCCTCCCCGTCTTCTTCCTCAGTACGGGCCCCAGCCTCTCCTCCCAGGAAGGCTCCATACAAAACGAGGGGTGTACCCTCAGGCCTACAAGAAGGGCTGCAGGAGGAACAGGGCCGGCAGACCCGCCATATAGGGGCCATGGTGGGAGACTTGAGGCGGGTGGTGGACAGCCTGGCCTCCTCCTCCTCAGTACAGCAGGCCCTCACCCTGCATGCGGAGCTGGCCAAAAAAGATACAGAGAGCTTGCAGGAAGTAAGCTTAAACACTGTGGTGTTGGTCACCTGCATGGTGGAGCAGCAGGCCGCCACAGCCTTGCTCACAGCGGAGGTGAGCAGGTTGGCAGGGGCGGTAGAGGGCAACACTGCCGCTGTGCGGGAGGAGGGGAGACTAACCCGGTGGCACCAGCAGCATAATACCACCTGGCAGCTTCGGATGCTGGCACAGACTAACTCTGTGCTCACCCGCCTGGCCAACGCCATGGAGGGCAGGCAGGCACCACCTGCCAGGAGTGAGCAAGTAGGGGATGCTGCTCCTCCCCCCCCTCTATCCCCACCCCATGCTCCATCCCCACCCCAGGCTCCATCCTCAGCCCAGGTTCCACCACGCCGACTGAGGAGCCAGAGCCGGGGCACCCTTGGCACCAGGATGGCCAAAAGGAAAAGATGAGGATTTTCCTGCGGCTCAGAATTATTTTTGGATTCGAGATTTCTGCTCAGATTATGAGTTTTTTTTCTAATTTCTATGCTCAGTTTATGAGCTTTTTTTTCTAATTTCTATGCTCAGATTATGAGCTTTTTTTTATTATTTATATGCTCAGATTATGAGATTTTTTTTATTATTTATATGCTCAGATTATGAGTTTTCTTGTTTATTTTGTAGTCCCTACACACGGTGAGGAGTGTATACTACAGTGTGACTGGTGTGTGAATGGGGGGGTGTCACTCCTGCTGGAAAAGGGGAGTCACCCTCTGCCGTGTGAAAGGTGTATGAATGTACAGCAACATAATTGGAGCCTTGGCGCGGCGTTGCTGCTCCCTAATACCGTGCGGTATCCTTGGGTCTAATCCAATTTTTCGTGGATGTGGGGTGTGTGTGCTAGGGACCACAGTGGTGTGCACGCGTGCATTCTACTTGTGACATGATTAATGTGTGGGTTTAACGTGCAAAGAGGCGTTCCACGAGACAATTCCTGATTGCCGTTCCCTCAGTAGACTGGGTAGAGTTGGTTAGGGGGGGATTGCGTGGTTCGGGGGTCAGGTCATCACATATGTAAATCTCCAGGCCCTTTCTCATGGCAAAGTTGTGCAGAATGCAACATGCCCCGATGATCTGGCACACAAAGTTTGGGGAATACATCAGGGTACCCCCAGACTTATCCAGGCATCGGAAACGGGACTTCAGGAGGCCAAAGGTGCGTTCCACCACTCCACGGGTACGTGCGTGTGCTTCATTGTATCTTTCCTCTCCTGGGGTTTGGAGAGTCCAGAATGGAGTCATGAGATGGGGTCCAAGTGCATATGCCGCGTCACCTGGAAGGGAAAAGACAGGAGGATGTTAGTCATGCATGTGCCCCTCGTGATGTCTGCATCATGGGGGGGGGGGCAGTCATACCTGACACCCATGTCACTCACCATCCAGCCAGTTGTCCCCATACACGTTCTGTTCAAATTCTGTGGAGATGGGGCTTTGACGATGTATGAAGCTGTCATGGCAGGACCCAGGGTGTTTGGCACGGACGTGCCATATGAGACCTTGGGCATCGACTATCACCTGGACGTTGATGGAATGCCAATGCTTCCGATTGCAGTATATGTGCTCTGTCTCACGGGGGGGGGGGGGGGGGGGCGTAGTGCCACATGTGTGCAATCAATGGCCCCCACGGTGCGTGGGAATCTGGCAATTTGGTAGAAATCTGTCACTGCCTTCTGCCGCAGGTCCTCCTGGGTGGGTTTGATGAAGTGGTGGGACATGCGTCTGAGGATTGCAGGGACAACCTGGTGCACACATCTGCTCATGGAGGATTGTGACATCCCAGCCACAATTCCACTTGTACGCTGAAAAGATCCACTTGCCAGGAAATGCAGTGTTGCCACTACCTTGACCAGTGGCTCCACTGCATGTCCACGATGTGTCTTGCTGGTGATGTCATCATGCAGGATTGTGACTAATTCCAGGATGACTTCAGGGCTGAATCTAAACATGCGAAACACCTCCGAATCCCCCATGGGAAAGACGTTCTTGCGCACTCGGTATATCCTCTCCCGTGCCCTCCTACGATTCGGGTCACTCAGTAGTATTGCTAGAACCATGGCTGCCCCTGGCATGTTGGCACACAGATGTGATGTCCTGCAAGTGTGGGTGCTCTGCTTGCTCAGCTCGTCCGTATTGGTGCTGCTGTAGTTGCTCTCCAGCTGACCTGTGGACGTCTGTTGCTAAGTTGCCCCTGCTTTTATGAGGAGCAAGTTTGCCCTGGCCGTACAGCTTGCACTCTTTGTGCGCAAACTGCGGCTGACACGCGCAGGTTTGTGAATCAGCGTTTGTTCCTCATTTGCATATTTGCTGAGGGAAAAAACAATGGGAGCGCAAGATGCGCACAGCGTAAAAATGCCCATTAAATGCGCCGGCGGAGAGAAACTACGTCCGTAGGAAGAAGCGTCATCATCGCGGTGACGGCGCGACACGTCACCACGGACGGAATTCCGTGGGGATTTTGATCACCTGGTTAGTACAACCAGGAGATCAAAATCCGCCAGAGGATTTATCCGCGGATACGGTCCGGCGGACCGTATCCGCGGATCAATCCTCTCGTCTGTACCCGGCATTAAAGCGCCAGCAACTATTCTAGCACTAGACCTCCTCTAACTCTAAATTTGTAACTTGTAAAAAAAAAAAAGCGACGCCTATGGAGATTTTTAAGTATTGACGTTTGGCGCCATTCCACAAGTGTGCGCAATTTTAAAGGGTGACATGTTGTTAGGTATCTATTTACTCGGCGTAAATTCATCTTTCACATTATACAAAAAAATTGGGCTAACTTTACTGTTTTGTTATTTTTTAATTCACAAAACCGTTTTTTTCCCAAAAAAAAGGCGTTTGAAAAATGATTGTGCAAATACTGTGCGAGATAAAAAGTTGCAATGGCTGGCATTTTATTCCCTAGGGTGTCTGCTAAAAAAACATCTATAGTGTTTGGGGGTTCTGAGTAATTTTCTAACAAAAAAATTATGATTTATGCATGTAGGAGAGAAGTGCCAAAATAGGCCCGGTATGGAAGTGGTTAACAATGCCGGAACACACTACACGTACTAAACCCCCTGAGCCATAATTGGCCAAAGCCACCCTGGCTTTGGCCAATTATGGTTCTTCGTTTTTTGCGTGCTGTGATTGGCCAAGCATGCAGGGTCATGGTGCATGCTTGACCAATCATCAGCGCGCAATGCCGCAGTGAATTATGGGCCGACGCGCGTCACTCGAATTTGGCGCAAATGACCCGTTTTGTTCGAAATTCGTTGATCGTACGAACAGACGATGTTCGAGTCGAACATACGTTCGAGTCGAACGACAAGCTCATCCCTAATAAAGAGGAAAAAAAACAAGGAAACAACCAAAAAGGAAAAAAAAAAGAGAGAAAAATAGAGATAAGAGAGGAATGAAAGGAGAAAAGACCAAGAAAAGAGGGAGGAAGAAGCGAGGGGAGAGAAAGGCGAGAGGAAAAAAAAAAAGAAAAAAAAAAAGGGAAAGCAGAAGACAAGTACCCACACCTTATTCTCTCATGTATAATGTATAACCAACATAATATAAAGTGTCTGTCGAGTAATTGTATATTGTGATACATTAATTCTACCTATACATCATCCCTCCCCCCACCTCCTCCCCATTTCCCAAAACCTTCTTATTCACTACTTCTTCATCACCCTTAGTATCCATTGGAATGATTTGTGTATATCTATATGGCATAAGTGCAGGTGATTACATATATATATATATATATATATATATATATATATATATATATATATATATATATATATATATTGTAAAGTTTAGGGGCTATAGCTCGGCGGGATTAAGTGCATAAACCATTTGGGGGGAACAAAAAATACTTTTTTTCCCAGACAAACCAAAAATAAGGCTTTGCTCAGCACACAAGGAAAAACTATAACAGAAAAGTCCACTTGGCTTCGGCATCAAATAAAAAGTCTGCTTTTCTTCAGCACAAAATTAGTCAAGGCAAAACACAAACGGTTTAGTTGTAGATGGGTCTTCGCCCCCCGAATTTCAAAAGTCCTCACTGAATTCCTAACAGCAGCTAGCAGACTCGCAGCTCATCTTCACAGGTGCAATCTCCATACTCCTTCACACACCTCCAGCACCACTTCCTGTTTTATGGGTGGTTCTCTGGAAGTGTTAACTCCTTGTGTGCTGGCTCCCAGTGTTTAGGAGTGGAGGCTCTTTCCCACCCAAATAGCGCTTTAGAGCCTCCAGAATTCCAGGCCCCAAATGATTCTATCAAGACAGAGAGGGATGCGAGCCAGTCCTCTCTGGATTAACTCTCACGCCTGGAATCCTTCACCCACTTTGGGTGACCCCATGTACACTCTCACCGCTATTTAAAGGGACCATAGCCCAAATAGTGGTGCTGTATAGCACCCGTCCAGGACCCAACCCTGGCGTCCTGTACAATATATATATACTCAAAAAATTACTTCCATAAAAAAAAAGACCCACATCTAAACTAATAACAGTAAATGGCTACTCTTCCCTGTCTCATGGGGAATAGAGAGGTTAAAGAGGTTTAACTGCCTTTCTTAGGGCCAGGGTATATTTAGATAAGTCCTGTAGCAGGATTATTTGTGCTTCGTCAATATCTACGGTCCTTTGTTGTCGTGCCGCTGCCATGATCCGTTCCTTAATGTGGAAGTAATGTATTCTACAAATGATGTCTCTAGGCTTTGAAGCATCAGGATTTTTAGGGCACAATGCTGGTGCACTCTATCAATTTCTAATTCCGCTGTAGCTGGATTTTTCATCAGTGCGTTAAACATGCCCTGTAATACTGATATTAAATCTTTTGGGCCTGCTACTTCTGGCATCCCTCTGATCCTTATGTTATTTCAGCGATTTCTGTTCTCAAGGTCATCAATGGCATATTTTAAACTTTGTTCCTGTTCTTGGTTTCACATCTCTGCCTTAAGTAATCTCTATTTCATAAGGGAGACCTTAGTTTCTATAGTGTCCATCTTATCTTGAGTGTCTGCAAGGGATGTTTTCACTTGCTGAAGTTCAGCTTTGTATGAGGTCTCTAATCTGAACACATATTTGTCCATATCCTCTCTGGTTGGCAGGGATTGAATATAGGCCTGCATGTCCAGGACTCCCCTCCACTGATCCCTGCTCCTGTTATGGGGTTTTGCATATTTTGAAGGGGGGCTGCTGTTCGATTTATCTAGGTCTGCCTCTCCTATTGAGGATGGAATATTTAATTCTGTTATATTTGAAGAATCTTTGCAACCTGGCATCTGTGGACATTGCAGAAACCCTTTAATGTCAGTTTGTGCTGATTGCATTTTGGGGGCACTTTTAACTGTTCCCCCTGTAGATCCTTGTTTCATTTTATTAGCTTGAGACCCCTTTGGTGGCATATTGCATTCACTGTAATTACTATAGTTTATCTGAGTATAGAACCATATGTCTCACCTTAATCCTCTTTATTGCTGCCCACGCATATACCCCTCTGTGGAGTTTTTCCTGTCTGGTCTTTACACTCTCTGTAGCATCTTACCTCAACTCCTTGCGTTGTGTATAGCAGGAGGGGGGGTTGAATACATTTGGCCCCGTGGATTTGTTCTGTTTTCCCAGCACAGCTCAGGAATTGTCTCGTGCCACTTACCTATAATCATATGGTGGAGAGAGATTTGCGATTGTAGCAGGTTCCAGACTGGCTACAGGCTCAGGCGGGCCCCAGTAGTATGCAGGGGTATGTCCCTGCATCTGCACTATCCAGCGTGAGGAAGTCGTGCAGATGGAAAGAGTCTGTCGGCCTGACTGTCTGCAGGGTTTGTCTTCCAGCGCTCCGCTTGGCTTGTACTTGTGCTTTCCCATTATGCTGCCTGCCGTTCCTACTCTCCCTCCTGTCTTCCTGTGTCTCAATGCTTTAGATTGCTTATCGCAATGGTGTGCTGCGTGAGTGCAGGTGCAGGTACAGGGTAAGTGGGGAGAAGTGGAGGCTATTTTGGCTGAATCCCTGGGATATCAAGGAGCTTGAAGGAGCTACCTCACTCTGCAGCCATCTTGGTCAGTCCCTCCTCCCCCAACCCTTCTTGTCACTTGTTTTGGCATTTTCTTTAAAATATTGGTGCAACATTGGCTTTTCTCCATTTAGTTGGTACCATTCCAGTCAGTAAAAACTAGGAACAATGGTCTGGCATTTACTTTGAGTTTCCTAAGGACCCTCAGGTGCAAGCCATCTGGTCCCGTATTTGTAGCTGCTGACTTAAGCCATCTGGTCCTGGAGAGTTATTAATGCTATTTTTTTCAAGTCTATTCCTATTTTAGTTCTCTATTAGCCATGGGGGTGCTTCCTGTGATGTGTCATGAGGATAAACACTACAAGGGGGGATATGATCAACATGTACAAATATATAAGAGGTCCATACAGTGAACTTGGTGTTGAGTTATTCACTTTACGGTCAACACTGAGGACAAGGGGGCACTCTTTACATCTAGAGCAAAAGAGATTTCACCTCCAAATACGGAAAGGTTTTTTCACAGTAAGAGCTGTGAAAATGTGGAACAGACTCCCTCCAGAGGTGGTTCTGGCCAGCTCAGTAGATTGCTTTAAGAAAGGCCTGGATTCTTTCCTAAATGTACAGAATATAACTGAGTACTAAGATTTGTAGGTAAAGTTGATCCAGGGTAAATCCGATTGCCTCTCGGGGGATCAGGAAGGAATTTTTTCCCCTGCTGTAGCAAATTGGATCATGCTCTGCTGTTTTTTTTTTTGCCTTCCTCTGGATAAACTGTGGGTATGGAGTTGGGTGTATAGGATTGTACTGTGTTTTTTATTTTGTTTTTTTATTTTTTGTGGTTGAACTGGATGGACTTGTGTCTTTTTTCAACCTGACTAACTATGTAACTATGCAGATGACACCAAGCTATGCAGTGGAATAACTACAGTTTTGGTTACTGAACCCCCCCCCCCCAATTCTCTTGTGAAGACTGGGGAGAAGAATAAATTCAATACCTTAGCTATTTCACCATTCTTTGTAACCAGGATTCCCTTCCTCATTCTTTATGGGGCTAATATGGCCTGTCCTCCCTATTTTAATGTTTATAGACTTAAAGAATTTATTGGGTTTGTTTTTTGCTCTCCTCCACTATGTGTCTTTCGTGTTCTATCGTAGCCGTCCTAATTGCACCCTTACATTTCTTGTTGCATTCTTTGTAAAGTTTAACCACTTCCATAAAGGGCACTTATACACCTTCCGCCCAGACCAATTTTTAGCTTTCAGTGCCCTTTCACTTTGAATGACAATTGCGCGGTCGTGCTACACTGTACCCAAACAAATTTTTTATCACTTTGTACCCACAAATAGAGCTTTCTTTTGATGGTATTTGATCACCTCTGGGATTTTTATTTTCTGCAAAAAAAATAAAAAATGACCGCAAATTTTGAAAAAATAAAATTTTTTTTTGTTTTGGTTATAAAACATTGTAAATCAGTAAGTTTTCTCCTTCACTGATGGGCACTGATGGTACTGCACTGGCGGGCACTGATAAAGCGGCACTGATGGGCACAGATGAGGTGCCACTGATGTGGTGGCATTGATGGGCACTGATGATGGGCACCAATATGCGGCACTGATAGGGGGCATGGATGGGCACTGATATACGGCATGGATGGGCACGGACAGGTGCATGGATGGGCACACATAGGCAGCGTGGATGGGCATGGATAGGCGGCATGGATGGGCACTGATAGGCGGCATGGATGGGCACTGATAGGTGGCACGGATGGGCATAGATGGGCACTGATAGGTAGTGATGTCGCAAACCTAAAATTTTTGGTTCGCGAATGGCGAACGCGAACTTCCGCAAATGTTCGCGAAGGGGTGAACCGGGCGAACCGCCATAGATTTCAATGGGCAGGCGAATTTTAAAACCCACAGGGACTCTTTCTGGCCACAATAGTGATGGAAAAGTTGTTTCAAGGGGACCAACACCTGGACTGTGGCATGCCGGAGGGGGATTCATGGCAAAACTCCCATGAAAAATTACGTAGTTGTTGCAGAGTCCGTTTTTAGTCCATAAAGGGCATAAATCACCTAAAATTCATAAATTGTTTGGAATAACGTGCTTTAAAACATCAGGTATGGCATTCGAGAGAGATTCGATCCTTCCCTATTCTATTTCCGGCATCCTTTGGGGAAATAAAATTCCTAATCACGCTATAGAATCCCTTAACCATATAGTGTCACAATCATACCAATTATGGAAATTATACAGTGGAAAATACCATCTCATCACTAAATCTCCCCACATGCATCCTTCATTGGTGACCCGAAATTTCATCAATACACCAAGGGCTTGGGAGACTTTTCTTGGTGGATCAGTAATAATCAGACTTCCCTATTCAATTTTCTAGAAAACAATAACTTCATTCCCTTCTCCTCGTTGAAATCTAAATATCAAATTCCCAATACAGAATTTCACAACTTTCTACAGATTAGACACTTCTTTAACACATACTTTCAGACTACAGACACAAACCCACCTTCCTTTTTTGAAAAACTTTGTCTGAAATCCCCTAGAAAACGTGGCTTTATTTCTGAGGTGTACCCCAATCTCATTAATAACACAGATTCTCCAAAACTTTCTTACATGCAGAAATGGGAACAGGAGATATCCTTCTCTTATTCCCCAGATGACTGGGAAGAATCTATCAACAACCTTCACAAATGCACTAGATCAATTGCTATTAAGGAAACTGCACTGAAACTATTCACCAGATGGTACTATACCCCAGTTAAACTACATGTAATATTTCCTACCGTTTCACAACTATGCTTCAGAAACTGCAACTCCATTGGTTCATTCTCACACACTTTCTGGGACTGTGATAGAATCACATATATATGGAAACAACTTGAGAAATTTGCCTCTAAGATTTCAAACTACAATGTCAAACTGACAGTTCAGAACTGTCTTCTGTTCTCCCCTATTATAGGCCTCACCATACAGCACATGAGACTAATCCACACAATCTGTGTTGCGATCCACTGGCTGTTTGCTTTTCACTGGAAATCCCCCACAGTTCCATTAGATCAATTGAAAACGAGAATTAACAATATAAACCGTATGGAAAAAATCTATCACATTGTTCAAAATTCGATCCATATATATAATAAAAAATGGGACCCATGGTTTGAACATTCTGCTACTTTCTTTAATCCCATCTAAATCGCATAATTCCTTTTGCTGATCTGTTTATCCTAATAACACTTATGGTTTTATATCTACTTTTTGACCCTCATCTTAATTCTCTACTCTTTAGAACTATGTTTTATTAATGTTACATAAGATTTGTATAGTTTACTATTGTCTATTTTTTGACTCCTGGACATTTTCTTATGTGTACTCTTTTTTTGTATGCCATTTTGCTTTTTGTACCACCATTTTGTACCAAATAAAAAAGTTTGTAAACAAAAAAAACATCAGGTATGGTGTTGTATCGATCAGGTAGTGTAAGGGTTAGGGTTAGGGTTACGGACAGGGTTAGGGTTACAGATAGGTTTAGGGTTACAGACAGGGTTAGGGTTAGGGTTACAGTCTGTAACCCTAACCCTGTCTATAACCCTAACCCTATCTGTAACCCTAACCCTATCTGTAACCCTAACCCTGTCTGTAATAGGGTTAGGGTTCACAGTGACAGACCAAACTCTGACAGACCAAACTCCCCGTTTAACGCACTGCAAACACCTGCAAACAGTCCATTTGCAGAACCGCAAACTCCCCATTTACACAAGGTTGGATACCAAGCTAGCCATGTCCCGTTCCTTGTCACTGACGTCAATGAACGTTTTGGAGATTGCAGGCGATGGGGGTTTTTCAAAGCCTATGGTCGTGCTGAGGTAGTTCAGTGACAGTTAAGTGACCCAGAAAACAATGATTCTGAAGTGTGGGCCCATTGTTGGCCTAGTAGGCTTTAATGATCACCTTAGATGATCACAAAGAAAATTAATGTTTTTTCTATGCAAAATTATCCAGCCGTTCGCTTTTGGTCTGTTCACAATGAAGCAACGACCTTATCATCTGGGGTGTGCAAACATTGCCATTGCCAACACACTCATAGAGGTGGTCGCTTCATTGTGATACGCAAGCCCCTTCACCACAACAAGGTAATGATCACGAAGGGGAATTGACACATGTATGTGCCTTTTTTTTGGTTTTGTTTTTGCAGCCCAGAGGCCAGAAAAATTAGGCATGTACACATGCCTGAAAAAGTAGGTATTGTTGCAGCTGCTGCTGTAGCAGCGGCCTGAAAAATGTATGTTTTCTAGGCAGAAAGTGCACTAAAACATTTCGGCTTGAACCCTATTTGGTGGCGGATAAGTCACGCAAGTCAACCGGCATGCAGAGATAAAATACAGCAGTGTGTGGACCATTTTTAGCCCAAGGAAGCTCATCTCATCAGGCCTTTAGTCAAATGTATCGCCCACTGTCAGTCCCTTCGGGATCCATGCCTCATTCATCTTAATAAAGGTGAGGCAATCTAGACTTTTTTGACCTAGGCGACTTCTCTTCTCAGTGACAATACCTCCTGCTGCACTGAAATTCCTTTCTGAAAGGACATTTGAAGCGGGGCAGGCCAGAAGTTCTATCGCAAATTGGGATAGCTCAAGCCACAGGTCAAGCCTGCACACCCAGTAGTCAAGGGGTTCATCGCTCCTCAGAGTGTCGATATCTGCAGTTAAGGCGAGGTAGTCTGCTACCTGTCGGTCGAGTCGGTCTCTGAGGGTGGACCCCGAAGGGCTGTGGCGATGCGTAGGACTGAAAAAGCTCTGCATGTCCTCCATCAACAACACGTCTGTAAAGCGTCCTGTCCTTGCCGGCGTGGTCATGGTAGGAGGAGGATTACTTTTACCTCTTCCACTGTTAGATTCCCATTGTGCTGTGACATCACCCTTGTATGCTGTGTAAAGCATACTTTTTAATTTATTTTGGAACTGCTGCATCCTTTCCGACTTCTGGTAATTTGGTAACATTTCATGTACTTTCTGCTTATACCGGGGGTCTAGTAGCGTGGCCACCCAGTACAGGTCAATCTCCTTCAGCCTTTTTATACGAGGGTCCCTCAACAGGAATGACAGCATGAAAGACCCCATTTGCACAAGGTTGGATGCCGAGCTACTCATGTCCCATTCCTCGTCCTCACTGATCTCACTGAAGGTCTGTTCTTCCTCCCAGCCACGTACAACACCACGGGTACCAGATAGGTGACAACGAGCACCCTGGGATGCCTGCTGTGGTTAGTCTTCCTCCTCCTCAAAGCCACATTCCTCCTCTGACTCCTCTTTCTCACACTCCTCTTCCAGCGTTTCTGCAGGTCCAGCAAGTGATGCCGATAAGGCTGTTTCTGGTGGTGATGGTGACCACAACTCTTCCTCTTCACGCTCATCTACGGCCTGATCCAGCACTCTTTGCAGGGCACGTTCCAGGAAGAAAACAAATGGGATGATGTCGCTGATGCTGCCTTCAGTGAGACTGACTAGGTTCGTCACCTCCTCAAAAGGATGCATGAGCCTACAGGCATTGCGCATGAGCGTCCAGTAACGTGGCAAAACAATTCCCAGCTGCGCAGAGGCTGTCCTAGCACCCCGGTCATACAAATACTCGTTGACGGCTTTTTATTGTTGGAGCAGGTGGTCGAACATTAGGAGTGTTGAATTCCAACGTGTCGGGCTGTCGAAAATCAAGCGCCTCACTGGCATGTTGTTTCGCCGCTGGATATCTGAAAAGTGCGCAATGGCCGTGTAGGAACGCCTGAAATGGCCACACACCTTCCTGGCCTGCTTGAGGACGTCCTGTAAGTCTGGGTACTTATGCACAAAGCGTTGTACAATCAGATTCATCACATGTGCCATGCACGGGACATGTGTCAACTTGCCCAAATTCAATGCTGCCAACAAATTGTCACACACCACTTTGCCGATCTCCAGTTGGTGCGGAGTCAGCCACTGATCTACCTGTGCATTCAGGGCAGACAGGAGTGCTGGTCCAGTGTGACTCTCTGCTTTCAGGCAAGTCTACCCCAAGACAGCGTGACACTGTCATATCCGTGATGTGGAATAGCCCCTGGGGAGCTGGGGGGGTGCAGTTGATGTAGAGCAAGACGCAGCAGCAGAAGAGGACTCAGCCGAGGAGGTTATCGAAGAGGCTAGAGTTGGAGGAGTAGAGGAGGTGGCAGCAGACCTGCCTGCAAGTCGTGACGGTGCACCAACTCCTCTGCAGAGCCACGCATTACATGCTTGGCAGCCGTCATCAGGTTTACCCAATGCGCAGTGTAGGTGATATACCTGCCCTGACCATGCCTTGCAGACCAGGTATCAGTGGTCAGATGGACCCTTGCCCCAACACTGTGTGCCAGGGATGCCATGACTTCCTTTTGCACAATAGAGTACAGGTTGGGGATTGCCTTTTGTGAAAAGAAATTTCGGCCGGGTACCTTCCACTGCGGTGTCCCAATAGCTACAAATTTTTTGAAGGCCTCAGACTCCACCAGCTTGTGGGCAGATGAGCAGGAACTGCTCAAGGTGAGAGATGGAGTGGCGGATGGTTGAGAGGGGGCAAGGAGGACAACAGTGGTTGACGTGACTGAAGATGCTGCACCAGGAGGAGGATGGTGGCTTTTAGCTTGTGTGCTGCATGTACTCGTCATCATGTGTTGATCCCATAGGCGTTTGTGATGTGCGATCATGTGCCTTCGCAAAGCAGTTGTACCTAGGTGGATGTTGGATTTCCCACGACTCAGTTTCTTTTGGCACAGGTTGCAAATGGCATCACTGTTATCAGAGGCAGACACACCAAGAAAATGCCACACTGCTGAGCTTTGCAATGATGGCATTCTGGTGGTGGCAACAGCATGCGTTGATTGGCATGCTGTCTGGCTGACCCCGGGTTCCGATACATGCTGTCTGACTGTGCGACTAGCTCCTTGCGACAACCTCCCCCTGCATCCAACTCGTCTCCTCCTCCTCTCTGTCTCCCCATCTGAACTTTCCCCCTGTACTTCTTCTCTTCGAGCGGGCACCCACGTGACATCCCCGGACACATCGTCATCATCAACTGCTTCACTTGTATCTGACAACTCAGCAAAGGAAGCAGCATCGGGTACATCATCATCACACCATACGTTCATGTGTGTAATGCTGCCTGACTGAGTCATATGCCTTTTATCTACATCCTCTGGCAATAATGGTTGCGCATCACTCATTTCTTCCAACTTATGTGTAAACAACTCCTCTGACAGATCAAGTGAAGCAGCTGTGATGCTAGTGTTGGTGGTGGCGGCAGGCGGGCGAGTGGTAACTTGAGAGGTGCCCGAAGCTGAGTGGGAATAGGATGGTGCGTCAAGGTTTCGAGCGGAAGCTGTAGAAGATTGGGTGTCCTGTGTTAGCCAGTCAACTATGTCTTCAGAACTTTTCGAGTTCAGGGTACGTGGCCTCTGAACACTGTGCATTATTCTAGGGCCAAAGGGAATCACAGCACCATAAACCACGACGGCCCCTGCGGGGTGGCCTGCCTCTGCCTGTCATTTTTTTTTAGATTAGTTTAGTTGTACTATGCGTGCAAGCTACTGTGCCAACACAATATAGATGAGATGTGGCACTGGCAGGCAGGTGGGCAGAGTTTACCCTGTGAGGCAAAGACACCCTGGCAGACAAAAGACTACTATTTAGTATTGCAGTGAATTTTGTTTTTATATCTTATCAACTGTGCCAACACAATATAGATGAGATGTGGCACTGGCAGGCAGGTGGGCAGAATTTACCCTGTGAGGCAAAGACACGGTGGCAGACAAAAGACTACTATTTAGTACTGCAGTGAATTTTGTTTTTATATCTTATCAACTGTGCCAACACAATATAGATGAGATGTGGCACTGGCAGGCAGGTGGGCATAGTTTACCCTGTGAGCCTGGGCCCCTTACATTACACAGCACCCCACAGCTCTGGGCCCCTCTACATAGCACCCAGCACCACTGGTCCCCTTTATATTACAGAGCAGCTTGCACCACTGGGCCCCTTACATTACACAGCGCCCCACATTTCTGGGCCCCTCTACATATCACCCAGCACCACTGGACCCCTTTATATTACACAGCAGCTTGCACCTCTAATCTAACTAAACTATACAGTGTATGAATATATATATACAACTCCTGGTGATGTGTGTATATATATATATCCTCTACACACTGTAACATTAACTGACTAGCCTGCCTGCTCTATCTAACTCCAAAAAATTACACTCTCTCTCTCTCTCTCTCTCTCTATGTCTCTCTCTGTAAAACACGCAGCACAGATTACAGAGGAAAAAAAAAGCAGACTGATTGATTAGCCCTAACAAGGGCTGTTTGGGGTGCTGTTCTAACAGCAGAGATCAGATGAGTCTTTCGGGACTGGAGTACAATGCCCTAGCTAGCGCTTTCCCTATGAAATCTGCAGCAGCAACACTGTCCCTCCTCTCACTAAGAATGCAAGTTCAGAATGAATCTAAAATGGATGCTGCCCGAGAGGTGGGAGGGTTAGGGAGGGAGGGTATGCTGCTGATTGGCTGGAATGTGTCTGCTGACTGTGAGGTAGAGGGTCAAAGTTTGCTCAATGTTAATTAATAGGAGGCGGATCGAACATCGCATATGATTGCCCGCGGAGGCGAACGCGAACAAGCGAAAATCGCTGCGAACTTTTCGCTGGTGAACAGTTCTGTACATCTCTACTGATAGGTGGCACTAACGTAGGTGTTGTACTAATGGATGCCAATCAGTGCCAAACACTGCCTGCCAATCAGTGATGCCCATTGTGGGCACTGATTGGCATCCATTGCGGGCACTGATTGGCATGCATTTTTTCTGTCATTGTCATCCCTGGTGGTCTAGGGTGGCATACCTGTGTTTTGAGGTTACCGGCTTTTCCTGTTTATAACGTGATCAGCCGTGATTGGACACGGCTGATCACGTGGTAAAGAGTCTCTATCAGAGACTCTTTACCTAGATCGGTGTTGTGGGGTGTCGGACTGACACCCTGCAACAACAATCTCTGCGATGCGCGCAGCGGCTCAATATCCTGAGGACGTCATATGATGTCTACTCAGGATATTGAAACCACTTTTACAACGTCTCTTTGCATAAGGTGGTCGGCAAATGGTTAAATGCTGATACCCATCAGTGCATATCTGTGCCCAGCAGTGCTCTACAGTGCCCCATTTTTGCCATGTCAGTGGCCCATAGGTTAAGTGCCCAGTGGATATATATATATATATAATTTTTTTTGTTTTGTTTTTTTTGTTTGTTTTTTTTTTGTTTTTTTTAGGCTGTACATGTAGCGTATATGCGATACGCTACGCTGCCTCAAAATTAAAGGGGTTGTAAAGACAAAAATATTTTCCTCTTAAATTAAAGTCTGACAGTAGCTGATAAAGTAAAAAGTAATGTTTTGCATTAGAACTAGTTTGATACCTGTTGAAATCGAGCTGTTTTATTCACCTCCGTCACTCCTGAATCATTATTCTCACTGACTTCCTGGTTTGCGGTGCGCATTCATTCTTGCTACATCACGGCCTAATGGGAACCACAGTTCCCATTAGGCTTAGCCTCCATGCCTGTAAGGGATAAGAGAGCATCTTCACGCAGGGCTGTAGTCATAGGGAGGGGGTGAGCATATTCTGCTTTCCACCGTGCAAAACGGCTCAGATGCTGGTGGAAAGCAAGAAGAGGAGTGACAGGAAATGGCATTTTCAAACCTGGATTACTGTATTTTGGAGGTCAAAAAGAAAAACAAGGTAAGTGATATTTAAATGCTCTAGCTTACAGCAATCAATTGATCTAATAAAAAAAGAACCTTTAGTGTTCCTTTAAGCCAGTGTATCTGAATATAGCTATATATTTGCAATCCGGCTTCCGGGTACTTCTCCCGCGGGAGTAGGCGTTTCCAATGTAACCTGGGCTCTGGGATGATTGATGTCTATCAGAAAATGTTCCCCCTGGCGGATAAGGTCCTGCCCCCTGTATTGCGTAGGCGGGTCACGGAGTTTCCAAAAGGAGTTAAACATGTAAAGGGGTGAGTCGGCTCTACACGGTGCCTGTGCACCGACTAGGAGTCGTGTAGAGCTGACTGCGCCTTATAGAGCCGACTCGCAGCTTTACCTGTTCGGCTCCTTTCGGAAACTCTGTGACGCGCCTACGCAATATGGGGGGCGGGGCCTTATCCGCCGGGGGGGGACATTTTCTGATAGACATTAATCATCTGGGCGAACGCCCAGATTACATTGCGGCTCAGCTTGGAAACGCCTACTCCCACGGGAGAAGTACCAGGAAGCCGGATTGCAAATATATAGCTAGATTCAGATACACTGGCTTAATTTTGAGGCGGCGTAGCGTATCGCATATACGCTACGCCGCCGTAAGTCAGAGAGGCAAGTGCTGTATTCACAAAGCACTTGCCTCCTAAGTTACGGCGGCGTAGCGTAAATGGGCCGGCCTAAGCGCGCCTAATTCAAATGAGTAACAGGGGGGCGTGTTTTATGTAAATGACTCGTGACCCGACGTGATTGACGTTTTTATTTTTCGATATTTTTTTTATTTTTCGAATTTTCGAAAATTCGAAAATGAAAAATTAGAAAATTGAAAAATTCGAAATATAAAAAAATTGAAAATTCGAAAATGAAAAATTCGAAAATTCATATATTCTAAATTTGAAAATTCGCAATTTGAAAATTCGAAAATTTGAATATTCGAAAAATAAAAAGAAGGAAATTCGGAGATTAAAACATTTTGAAATTCGAAATTTCGGAAGTCCGAAAATTCGGAAATTGAAAAATTACGAAATACGAAAATTCGGAAATAAAAATTTGTTAATACGAAAATTCTGAATTTCCGTTAAAAAACAAATTAGAAACTAAACGAATTGCACGTGTCTATACAAAATATGTTACACAATTCTCACCACTGCACCTGTACATATTCTGTATGCTTTACTATCTCCCAGCAAATGTCCGTTTTCCCCTCAAGTATGCCCCTACCCCCCCTCCAAAGTAACCATCAAATGCTCAACTTTGCACATTGTTGCTTGCCTCTGCATCCCCCATGCACAGCTCACATCTGCTTCTCTTCTTTCCCCTGTCCACAGGTTACCTCTTCTACAAGAGAGAAAAAACACATGTATGAGAATCAGCGGAGCTGCACACCCCAAATATGTAAAATGGGAAAGTTCCCCCATGGGGTTTTGTAGCAGCAAAAATAATTGAATCAATAAAGAATTTATTTTTATTTAAAATCTTTTACTGTATCAAAAAAGTGGAATAGAATTTCACAATGAGTTAAAAAAATTAGCTCTGGTTTCTGACATATAAACAACTTACTCCATTACCCCCAACAATTAGACACACAAAGTGGGGCCTTTTTACATTACAACATTGCCATCCATAGTACTACCAAAATGCGTTTCGACCCTTACAGTCATGGTCTTCTTCAGGCAATTTTTTTATTCTAAGGAGATATATCAAAAATATTTTTTTTTTTTAAAAAATCATAACATTTTTTATCATGCATAAAGTATTTCACCATGTACATAGTGATGTATTTACTATCAATGAGTGGACAAGAAGGAATGTGTCCCATAAACAGAGTTTTACTTAAAAAAAAATCAATTTCAGTGATCCTGAAATCTCCATGTGCTGTTCCCACACCATTCGGGTAAGCCCCAAAAAAACTCAGAGTACTTACAAGGAGCCACCTACATGTACCTTTCAAGGGAGAAGGGACATGAGGCACCTGCAATATATTATTTAACTGGTTCCTGACTGCATCACAATGGCACCGCTGCGCAAAACCCCATATGGGGTCCCCTTTAAGAGCCACACATGCGCCCACTGCACCGCGGGGACCCGATGCACATGGCCAGTGGGCGCGATCATGTGCACGAGAGCCGGCATGGGGATTTTGGTGTGTGTAAACACACAAATCCTTGTTCTGTCAGGGGAGAGGAGACATATTGTTTGTTCCTACCAAGTAGGAACAACGATATATCTCCTTCCCCAGTCAGTCCTATCCCCATACATTTAGAACACATATAGGGAGCACACATTTAACCCCTTGATCGCCCCCCTAATGTTAACCCCTTCCCTACCAGTGACATTTACACAGTGTATATTTATTTCACTGATTGCTATACAAATGTCAATGGTCCCAAAAATGTGTAAAAATTGTCTGATATGTCTGTCGCAATACCGCTAAAAATTGCAGATCACTGCCATTACTAGAAAAAAAATGCCATAAATCTTTCCTATAGTTTGTAGACACTATAACTTTTGCGCAAAACCAATCAATATACACCTATTGCAATTTTTTTTACCAAAAATATGTAGAAGAATATATATTGGCCTAAACTGATGAAGAATTTTTTTTTTTAATTGGGGGATATTATAGCAAAAAGATTGTTTTTTTTTTTTTTTATTTCAAAATGTCGCTCTGTTTAATATTGCAAAAAAAAAAACCTGCAGAAGTGAACAAATACCACCAAAAGAAATCTCTATTTGTGGGAAAAAAAGGACGCAAATGTTGTTTGAGTACAGCATTGCATGACATTTTTTTATAATTTGGCACTGCGTTGCTTTAACTGACAATTGTCAGTTAAAGCAACGCAGTGGCAAATTATAAAAAAAAAATTATAAACACACTGTCATTTCAAACTCATGCTCTTTGTCACCACTGCAGCGAAACAACCCATAGCAAAAGCATAGAAATCCACTTCACTATGTACTCTATCAGTTAAAACAAAGAGTAATGTGTAGGCAATGATCCATGCCCAAATTTTTCCAAAAAAGCGTCCAAATTTTAGAAACTTTGGAACCCATGGATCGAACACTGCCTACCTCTAGGCTTTGACTGCTCGTTATTACTAATTTGAGGGTGAACACCCACTCCACCATTACCAACCTATTGCACATGGCTCTCTTGGCCACAGGCCCTCTCTGGAGACCCCCCCCCTTAACAAGGGGGTCCCCATATCACGGCCTCCCCCGCCATGTGAATGAGTATGGGGTAAATTGTATCCCTACCTATTCACCAAAGAAAAAAAAAGAAATGGTGTGAAAAAAAATACAGTAGATATTTTTAATAAAAGACTGGTCAAAAACTGTCTTCTTCTGGTCTTCCTCCATCTGCTCCTTCCCCACTTCTTCCTCCTCCACACTTCTCCCGTTTCTTTGTCCGGTGTGCTCCTTCCTCTGCCGCCGCCCCCGACAACGACCCTCCTTCTATGCTGCGTCCCTCTGATCTGTCCGCACTGATGTCAAGCATTTCTTAGATAATGATAGGGGTGTGCCCATCAACGTCATTCAGAGGCCCCGCCCGCCTGTGACATCACCGCCAGGGGCATTATGGGTATGTGATGTAATCAGGGGGTGAGGCCTCTGAGTGACGTCATCCGATGCCACGCCCCCATTGTTATCTAAGAAATGATTGACATCAGTGGGGACATATCAGCGGGACACAGCATCGGAGGAGGGTCATTGGCGGCAGAGGAAGAAGCACACTAGACAAAGAAGCAGGAGAAGGACAATCCCAGAGGAGAAAGAATTGGGGAAGGAGAAGAGGGAGGAAGAAGATATTTTTAATAAAAGACTTGTCAAAATCTCTCTACTGTATTTTTTCACATTACACTACTTTTTTGGTGAATGGGTAGGGGTACATAGGGGGAGGCTGGGCTCATTCACATAGGGGGGAGGCTGGGCTCTGGGGGCCCCCCTTGTTAAAAGGGGGCTTACAGATTCTGAAAATCCACCCGCCTGCAGACCCCGACAACCACTGACCAGGGTTGTAGGGATGAGGCCCTTGTCCCTATCACCATGGGGACAAAGTGCTTTGCTCTACCCCATGTTGAGAGCATGCGGTCTGGTATGTTTCAGGAGGGGGGCTCACTCTTCCCTCCCTTTCCTGTCCTGCTGACTGCATGCTCAGATAAGTTTCTGGTATGGATTTTTGGGGGAGGGGGTGGATCAGGGAGAGAGATGGAAAGTCTCTGTCCTATTGGCAGAAGACAGCACTGTATACTGTACTTAGCTGATGCTACATACAGTTTATACAGCTCTCCCAGCTGGAACACCTGGTACTTAAAGGGGTTGTAAAGGTTTTTGTTTTTTATTTTCTAAATAGGTTACTTTAAGCTAGTGCATTGCTGGTTCTCTTTTCCTTCGATTTTCCTTCTAAATGTTTTTTTTCTTTGTTTTCTTTGTCTGAATTTCTCACTTCCTGTTCCTGTTCCTCCTCAGTAAGGTGTTCAGTTAGCTGTTCTAAATTACTTTCCACCGCTCGGATGATGGTGGAAAGCTTACTGAGGAGAAACAGGAAGTGAGAAATTCAAACAAAGAAAAAAAACATTCAGAAGGGAAATCGAAGGAAAAGGTAAGTGAACCAACAATGCACTAGCTTAAAGGAACCAATTTAGAAAATAAAAGACAAACCTTTACAACCTCTTTAAGGTAATAGTTCTTTTAGACCAGCTTAGTCCAAACTATCTTAAAAGTGACAGAAAGATGGAGTTCAACTTAAAGGATCCTGTTTACCTGTCCATCAGGCTGAGTTCACACTTATGCGAATTGGATGCGGATTTCCTCGCATTCAATTTGCATGTCCAGGAGAATGTGAGCGGCCCCCTAATGGAGCCAGTTCACACAGCCCTGGGATGACTGCTTAATGGTTTGCAGAAGAGTCCTCTGCTTCTTCTGGTCCTATTTAGGTCTGAATCCAGCCAAAGTTTGTGCCAGATTCATCCCTGAAAGGAGAACAGGGATGCACCAGACCTCCGCTGTGAGCCACTGCACACAGCAGTGTGAACCCAGCCCAATTTTTTCCCTTTCTTCATTTGTGAAAGTGAAGGGTATGCATAAATAAAATTGCATTAAATTAATAATTTTTTTTTTTTTTTTTTTTTAGGTAGAAATATTTATTTAGGCGTTACAAGGTATGGTACAGGGCAGGTCTGAACAGCTGGAAGCTCTGCTGTACAAATCTTCTGCTTTAAAAAACTCAAGCTATTGCTTGCACTCTCTTGGATAGAAGTTTCAAGTCACTGATGTATTTAGCAATACTTTCTTTTTGCTGCTGTGGAGTAATGCTTTTCACCACATTATTTTCCACCCAGTTAATCATGTGTTCCTGTTCCTTGCGGCGCAGAAGATGCTGTAAAGCCACCTGGTAGTCCAGACGTTTCTTCACCTCATTGTAGACATTCAATAGTCTCTCCTTGTAGTTAGTTTCCAAAATCATTGCCATTGCCACATTGTTCCTTTTAGCATCAAAAAGGTAATGCCGGCCTTCAACTCTCCACCGTTCTTTCTTTTCTGCCTCAACTCCAGCTGCCAGTTCTTTGACTGCAGTATCTTTCACAGCCTAAGCCTTAGCAATTTTCTCTTCATTAAGCCGGTCTATAAACTCTCCTACTTGAGGTCCAAACTTCTTGATAGCATACACAGTAACAAGTCCAAAGGAAACCATGGAAACGGTTTCATGAATAATTACATATATTTCTTTAGACAAGAGGTAAACAAGAAGTCCAGTTCCAAACATGTAGGGACCTGTGACTCCTGTCTTTGGATACAGGAACTGAAAAAATATGTAATTTTTAAAGCACATTGAGTGCACAATATCACAAAAGAACAATACAATGTGCGAGGCGCATGCGCGGCAGCTTTCATGATGGTCGCCGGCATCTAAAGCTCCGCTCCACCACGACCTAACGATTCTCACTGGAGCTGAATGAGCGCCCCCGCAGCCCTCTAACCGGGACCATCAGGTAGGGGAGGCACCCCCGATCCCGCGGATGTCATTACCGCCTGCCCGGAGGGACTTATCTGGTCAGATGGCGGCGTCTCCTGGCCCCCTCAGCTATGCCAAGATGGCGGCTCCACGAGGCCTGCCTGCAGCGGAACGGCCTGGGGACTCCATAGCTGATCAGGACCTACTCCCCCCGCAGTCTCCAGGTACTGACTTCCCCCCCTTGACTGTAGCAGCATCACCTTCCTCCACTGAATCACTGCTGAACAGGGTGGGGGCTGGATTCTCCACTACCCCCATGATAGATCCTAATACAGGCCTGCTGCTTTCTGTATGTGAGGTGCAGGAGGAGGCCCCCATCCCCACAGACTTTCCTACAATGATGGCTGCTTTCTCCCAAATGTTGTCCAAGAGCCTGGTGTTAAACGCTGAACAGATTACATCATCCATCCATGCGGACTTGCTGCATTTGGGAATGAGGATGGACAGAAGGCTGACCAAGCGGTGGTATGGATTAATCAGAATTCCGCCAGGTTGCAAGAGGTACAGGACCAATTGGAGACGGCCTTTGCTAAGATCGACGACCTTGAGAACCAATCAAGACGCTATAACTTTAGGGTATGGGGGCTCCCGGAATCAGACAAGGAGGTACAAGTGGCGGTGAAATCCCTCATTTAAAGCCTCATCCCTGATATTGCTGAGCACCGTCTGGAGCTAGACAGGGCACACAGAGCCTTGCAATCTCCCCGATCGGATGGATTGCCCAGAGACATCATTGTAAAACCGCACTACTATGCGGTCAAAGAGGAGGTTATGAAAAGGGCTAGGCGCGCTGACAATCTCACTTTGAACGGCCACAGAATTCAAATCTTTGCTGACCTGTCTCCTTATACAGTGCAGAAGCTGAGCGCCCTTAAACCGTTGCTGCAGGTCCTTATGGAGAAGGAAATCACATACAGATGTTCCTTCCCGCTCCGTGTAAATTTTTCCTACAGAAACAAAAGCTTTGGATTTTCATCTTTCGCAGAGGGGGAGCGCCTGCTGATTCACCTGGGACTGATCACCCTGGACCCTCCAGCTTCACAGACCAGCAGGGGAACTCCCGCTTCCACGAAGAGGCCTTCGCCTGCAAGCCCGCTGCAACAAACCTGGCTGAAACAGACCCATAAGCGTCCCAAAGAGAATTTTCAGACCTGAGGATCGAACTCTGCAGTCCTTCTTGTCCTGCCAGGGTCCTGACCCTAGAGGGTTGTCCCTTCCCTGAGTGGAGTGGGGGCCCCCTCTCCTTTTTCCCAGTGATTGCCTTGTGGGAACAGGTTACTTGTTTCATGGTCTGAACGCCTTTTTTTAAGCCTCTGGGGTTTGGTTTTGTTTTTTTTGTTTTTCCCTTGGAACTGGGGCAATTGACTTGGACTCGTGGGGGGGGGGTGTCTGAAGCCCCTGTGCTCCTGGGGAATCCTTATTTTTCAACGTTATATCTGGTTTAGGTTTATTTCCATGTCTTACGGCCTTTTCCTAGCAGATTAGGTGAACGTTTCGGTTTAGTCTGAGAATTCTTGATGGGGGGGTGCCATCCACGGTTCTATCTTATTAATCATAGTTAATTCCCTGGGTGGGATCTGCTTGTCCCCCTAGCTCCTCTGTATTTGGGGTCTGGGGGGGGGTAGGTCCTTCTTAGGGCTCCTGGTGAGTTAGCTTTATCTTCATTTTTGTTTTTAGTTACTCTTTATCTCTTTATGGGTTTTACCTACTCGGTTGGGGCGTTCAGTTTCTGGGAATCATAGGCTCATAGTTAGCCTTAAGTTATGGTTTAGTGGTGACGGGGCTGTGGTGGACCCAGTGCACCTCCATTGGATCAGGAGCACCATTGGTGCAGCTAGATCCGTTTCCGGTCTCCCGGTTTTAGGGGATCTCCGGATCTCTAACGATTTTGGGGTAGGGGCAGGCTTGCCCACTTCACCCCGGGGTGGGAAGGGGTCGGGGGACCCCCAGGTTCAGATTATGCACTGTTTCCTTTTTGTATGCTTTTATTTGCTTTGCTGCAGTTATACAGTCATAATGTTCTCTCTTTTCTCATCTTTCTCCTTTTCATTTCTTTTGTTTCTGCTTTCGTCTCATGACTCTTGGAGTGTTCGTAGGTTCCACGGTGGATTCCAGTCCTTCGTCCCAGGTCCCGGGTCCAGAGCGCTCCGGTTTGCCCGAATTCTGCAGGGAGTATTCTCGGCTGGACCAAGGTAGGCTGCTCTTGTCTGGTATAGTTTTCGCACCTCTGATCCATGACTGACACACATTCTCCCCCACCAACCCTTAAGCTCATCTCCCATAATGCTTATGGCCTAAATTCCCCCGTCAAATGCAGGAAACTTCTCCAACTCTACCACTCTAGGCACGCGGATGTCCTTCTGATTCAGGAGACACATTTCCCATCCTCCTACAAACCCACGTTCCTCCATCAGCATTACCCCCAGTTTTTTCTATCATCGGCAGAAAACAAAACGAAGGGGGTGGCCATCTGTTTTGCTAGACACATCAACCTCTCCCTGGTGGAATCGATAGTTGACCCTCAGGGTCGCTATGTCCTGGTCTCGGGCCACATAGACGGGGAACTATACACTTTTGTTTCTTACTATACTCCTAATAAGGGACAAAGATCCTTCTTTGAATCTTTGCTACGCAAGCTACAACCTCACTTTAAGGGTTTTGTCTTCATGGGAGGGGACTCTAACACAGCTTTTGACTTTTCGCTGGATAAACGTCTAAACCTAAGCGCCCTTCCAAACAGAGTTCCAAAATAGCCAAAATCCTTCACACTGTAGGGTTAGTGGATGTTTGGCGAGAAGCCAACCTACGCACAAAGGACTACACACATTTTTCTGCCCCCCACAACTCCTATGCCAGGATAGACCACATATTCACCCACGCCATGACAATTCCTCGATTATGCAACTCCAGGATCGTACACTCCCCCTTTCAGACCCTCCATGGTCACTCTGCTAACTCAGAGGCCAACGGGATCTAGAAATCCGCCTCGCTGGCGCCTGAAAGAGTCACTTTTGAGCGACCCGATACAATGTTCCTTATTGGAGGAGGCCATTAAGGAAAACTTCCTTATCAATGTGACAAGCGAGATGTCCCCTTCCACTGTCTGGGCGGCGCACAAGATGGTCATCAGGGGGAAACTGATTCAGTTGGCTGCTAAACTTAGGGCGGAACACAGGGCAGACACTCTTAAACCCACAGAGGAATTTTGCACGTTGATGAAAATTCACAAACGACAGCCCACGACCGATTCACTCGCCCGACTGGACGAAGCTTGAGCACTTCTTAACCTCTCCCTGACGACTGCGGCCGAACAACACCTTCGGTGGACCGGGGCTAAGTTTTACTCCCAGACCGACAGGATGGGCTCCCGTTTGGCCACCAAGCTGAGTCCTAAACAGCGTTCACTAAAATCCGGGCGGCCACAGGGGAACTGACACAGAACCCGACTAAAATTATGGACGCTTTCTTACGGTTCTACTCGGACCTATACAAACCTGCCCGTTTTCCTCCCAGCCCGACAGGGAAAGAATTTCTGGACGACCTCCGATTACCGTCTGTCTGAGGATCATAGGGATCTCATGGAATGCCCTTTCACTCAGGATGAGGTGTTGTCGACCACTAAGGCTTAAACTAGGCTCCTCCCCAGGACCGGATGGCTTCTCCACCGGTTACTGTAAGAAATTTGGCGCATGTCTTGACGCGACTGTTCAACTCTCTCAGGGATGGAGCCCGTCTGGGGGCAGACTTAAATTCTGCTTATATCTCGGTCATTCCGAAACCATATAAGGATCCCAGCGAGGTGTGTAATTATCGCCCAATTTCTCTGATTAACAATGACGTTAAAATGATGACAAAAATATTAGCTAACAGATTGTCAAGTTTCATCTCCTCATATGTTCACAAAGATCAGGTGGGCTTCATCCCTGGGAGACAGGGGACGGATCAGATCAGACAAGCCATTGATGTCATCTCCCTACTTAAATCGCAATGGGATGGGGGATCACCACAGAAGGGTTTCTTGCTGTCTATAGACCTACATAAGGCCTTTGATTCTATAGATTGGGAGTACTTGATGGGTGTTCTGGGAAGGTGGGGATTCGGCCCTAGCTTCCTTAGCCTCATCAGGTCGCTTTACTCGAGCCCCTTTGCACAGGTACACCTGATGGGCAGATACTCAGAATCCTTACCCATAGGCAGGGGAACCAGACAGGGTTGTCCACTCTCCCCTCTCCTCTTCGCGGAGGCCATCGAGACGTTGGCAGTGGCACTGAGATCGAATACTGACATCAAGGGGGTAACCTGTGGGCCACAGGAAAACAAATGCGCACTATACGCTGACGACCTCTTGCTCTTCGTCACATCTCCCCTAATATCCAATCCAATTATACCTAAGACACAACGGGTCTTCAGTGAGATTTCTGGATTGCAGGTTAATGTGGGTAAATCTCTAGCTATGAATATCTCCGTCCCCCCGGATTTGCTTAAACAGCTTTCCAGTAACTTTACCTTCACTTGGGCTCCCTCCCCAAATTCCATACCTAGGAATCAAATTAACACCCGAAATGAACGACCTCTTTAATTCAAACTACGCTCCTCTGATCCTTAGATGTAAAGGGGATATTGAGCGGTGGGCCAAGTGTGGGTTGTCTTGGTTGGGTAAAGTGAATGCGGTTAAAATGACACTTCTCCCACGTCTTCTGTATTTATTCCGCGCTCTCCCAATCCCGGTGAAGAAACAATTCCTCAGCAAATTTTAATCGGAGATTGTCCGATTTGTCTGGGGGAAAAATGGGTAATAGATGTCCCTCGAGCATACTCTTTCGCTTAAAAACGCAGGGTGGTCTGGGGCTTCCTAACCTATGGGGGTACTATCAAGCGGCTCAGCTGACACAAATGTCGACAGTTTTCTTGAAGGGACCTAAACCTGATTGGTTTGCAATGGAACGACAAGCTATCCCGTTAAACACCATTGATTACATTTTGGGGTGCGACCCCAAACGCAGACCAGCCATTTTGTCTCCCACTCCATAGCCCTCTGCTCCAAACTATTTTGCCTTCGCACCCTGATTTCCCCTCTGAAACCTCTAACGCATTTATTTCATAATCCCGACTTACCCACCAGGGTTGGATATCAGGGCATTTCGGTGGTGGACGGATAAAGACCTATACAGGATAGGAGACTTTCTCTCCCCGGCGGGCACGCTTTCCCTTTCACACTGCAGGAAATAACTGGACATGCCCAATGATGAACTCTTTAGGTTCTCCCAAATTTCCCACTTTCTCCATTCTATTTGGACGATCAAGTCGGTGCCCCTCAATATAACTCCCTACGAACACTGGTGTGCAAACACAATAGATCAGAGGGGTGGAATTTCCTTGATATATATAGCTCTGATGTCTCAGACAGATAAGCCATCTTATGCATGGGCCTGGGAGGAGGACTTGAACACCTCATGGACCACTGCGGTATGGTACAGAGCATTGAATCGGGCGTATAAAGGTATTCTTAATATATGTCTCGTAAAAGCAAGTCTTAAACTCATGCTTAGGTGGTATTACGTTCCTTCCAGGCTGGCAAGAATCTTTCCAGGGTCCTCTCCACAATGTTTTTGGGGATGCGAGCTGGAGGGCACCATGTTCCACACGTGGTGGTCCTGCCCCCGCATTAGATCCTTCTGGAAGAAGGTTTTTCGCACCATCGGATCTTTGCTGGGGACAGTGGTACCTCCGCAGCCTAATGTGGCGCTGCTGAACCAGTGTATCCCTGGCCTTTCTAAACAATCCCAGATCTTATAATTTTTCATATTGTTGGGGGCTAAAATGACCATAGCCAAGTCGTGGAAGAAACCTTCAGTTTCCTTCCTGGTATTTAGGAGAAAAGTCTCCTGGATAATGTCACAGGAGCAAATCGTTGCTAAATGGGCGGACCAATCGGAAAAATTCAGATCCACATGTGAACCCTAGGATACCTACTGCAATGTGTCTCTCCTACCTGGGGTCCAGCCTGGAAGCGGGATCACTCCAATCCATTCTTAACTGCGTTTCTCTGACCCTCCTCTCTTTCCCTCCATCCCACGTTTCTCTCTCTCTTTTCTCCTCTTGCACCTTTCTTGGTGTTGTGTAGTGTTGTCGTGATTATTAGATTGTTTTGTGACATGCTCAAATATTTGCTGCTTGCTCTGATACAGGCAGACTTCCTTCTCCATGTAGGATGGGTGCTGCTGATCATTGCGGCGCGGGGCTCCGTGGCCTTGTCTCCCGGGATGCAGTGTGACCCCTTTAGGGGTGTCCGGGGAGCCGAGAGTCGCGGGACCTGCGCGGCGGTATTATATAAGCATCCACAGGGTTGGTTTTACCACCACTGGTGTTATAGATTGGATGATTTAGTTTGCTATGTTAGCATGTCCTATGGGAGAATGATTTACTAGCTCTGTTACACTGGATGGACTTGGCTCAGTACTTTCATGTGTCATTGTCTTCTGCCATTTTGTTATGGAAAAAATGTTCAATAAAAATCTTTAAACATAAAAAAAAAAACCAATACAATGTATATTTTATGATACTTTCATAATTACAATTCCTAAATTACCTTTGCCACAATTTCAAGTTGCCTGGGCTTCTAGTTAAGTGCCTAGATTCACATACATTGCCGCAACTTTGCGGCGGCGTAGCTTAAGGCATTAAAGCTACGCCGCCGTAAGTTAGCAAGGCAAGTACATGATTCACAATGTACTTGCCTGCTAAGTTACGGCGGCGTAGCCTAAAGCGGGCGGGTGTAAGGGCGCCTAATTCAAATCTGTGTAAGGGGGCGTGCTTTATGTTAATGGGGCTTGACCTTAAGTTTTTGACGTTTTTTTTTACTGCGCATGCGCCTACATTTCCCAGTGTGCATTGCGGCTAAGTACGCCGCACGGGCCTATTGATTTAGACGTGGACGTAAACGACGTAAATCCCGATTCACGGACGACTTGCGAAAATTACGTAAAAATTTTGAATTTCGACGCAGGAACGGCAGCCATACTTAACATTACTATTCCAACTAGGGCCTAGCTCTAACTTTAGGCGGACTATCTCTAACGTAAACGGCGTAAATGTACTGCGTCGGACGGGGCTTACGTTCGTGAATCGGCGTATCTACTAATTTACATATTCTACGCGGACCGCAATGGAAGCGCCACCTAGCGGCCAACCGAAATATTGCAACCTAAGATAGGACGGCGCAAGCCGTCGTATCTTAGATATGTTTAAGTGTATCTCTGATTGAGAATACACTTAAACATAAGTCGGCGTAGATTCTGAGTTAGGTCGGCTTATCTACTGATAAGCCAGCCTAACTCTTTCTGAATCTACCTAATTGTGTCTTATGTATTCAGTGGAATATTAGGCCTGGTTCACACCTATGCATTTTTTTGTGTGTTTTCAATTTTGCAGAAACACACTACAGTCAGGGCTGTCTTAATGAGAGGGCACACCTGGGCACTGCCCAGGGGCCCCGGCTGCATGGGGGGCCCCTGCACTTTCCCCAAAGCAGCTGGACCTGGCTTGAACCCACGCTGCCCCAAAATTGGGCGCCCCCATGATGGTACCGAGAGTGATAGATACACAGGGGAGGCAGTCTGCCTCCTACCTTCTTGATGTCTGTTTACCTGCACTGTCATCACTGTAGGGGCCCCAGAGCATTACTTTGCCCAGGGGCCCATGATGCTATTAAGATGGCCCTGACTACAGTCCATTTAACATGGTTTCCCACGGATTTAGTTCACATCTGTGCATTTTATGGAAAGAGCCAGGGACTATTTTTTCATGTTTTTTAGTTCCATAGACTTCAATGTATCAAAAGCATGAATTGAAAAAATGCAAAATGCACTTGCAATATGCAAACTGCATAGGTGTGAATCAGGCCTTGTGGATTATTGAGAAAAAAAAAGTCCAGAACTTGTAAAAAGTATTTTAAATGAAAAAAATAGTGGAGCTTATATAACAATCTTATAGTGAATCAAATACTAAAACAATATAATTTATAGAACTACAATAACACTATGTGATAAGTGAAATTATAGAAATAAACAAACAATGATTTAATAAAAAAATTATTAAAATTAAAGTCCATAAAATAGTGATAAACTCCAAGTGATTGACTTGGTGATAAATCTTCTATGGAAAATATCTTAAAGCGGGAGTTCACCCGAATTTTTTTTTTACCATTAGATTGAGGCTAATTAAGGGGAGCAGAAACGGGTAAGTTGGTGCGGCTCTATACGGCGCCTGCGCACCTACGTTTAGGCTACTTTCGGAAAATCGTGACGCGCTGTATGCGACGGTCGGAAGGCTGTCAATCAAATAGGAACGCCCAGTCCTGCAGCCCATACCCGGAAGCGGCGGGAGAACATCTATCTCGAAAACGGTAAGTACGGCATTGATTTTAAAAAAAATACCCGTTTCTGCTCCCCTTAAATAGCCTCAATCTAATGTTAAATTTTTTGGGTGAACCTCCACTTTAAATATACTCTCTTCCACCACACCATTTGTGACAGTGATTCCACTCCCCTTAAGAAAAATGCACTCACCTAATTTAAATGCCTTGCACTCTCATGCTTGGCATCAACACTTTAAACTCCCCTGGGTTAAAAGTAATTTCGATATACAACTGTGCACAACAGAAGAGGATTTCTCCACATGTAAATGAAAATAAGTGCTTCCAATAGTGTAATAACGTAAAATTAATGAAAAAAACAAAATCTTCAACCATTCAACTTACATCAATCCGATCAAAACCAGCATAAAAAGGCAAAGCTCCTGTTAGCATTTTGTAGCGGTTTATTGTGGTCACGACGGAGTCTCACCCTCACTCGCTCGTCAGTATCTACATGTCACATCTGGTGAGCGCAAAACCTCACAGAAAGTTGTCGTATAGCCACACCCGACATGTTTCATCATCAAGACTTATTCATGGGATTGGCTGTACGGCACGGAAACCACTCTTTTTATAATCATCACGTCAATTACTGGTGGAAATTATTTGTATGCACACACCCCGTGTCCCTGTAACCACAATAGACCAGCCAATACACGGCTCTCAATGGAACTGGGAACATAACATACATTTCAGCAGCACGTGTGTAAATTACAGTATATCTTAACATTGCCACTATCAAAATTCCTCTTGTAAACGCCCCTATTTCATTTATATATTAACCTTTATGGTAAATCTCATTACACAAATCGGTATGTGTATATATAAATTGAATCATACAAAAAAAAAACACAAAATGATGGCTAGAATACAACAATATATGGCAGAATTTGATACTACAAATGATAATAAGGAAGAAGCTACAATAAATACCTTTCCCATAACTGGTCAAGGGAAAAATGTAGTTGAGAAAGGCCAAACAAATAGGCCTAGTACACACAAGAGGATTTATCCGCGGATACAGTCCAATGGACCGTATCCGCGGATAAATCCTCTCGAGGATTTCCACGGATTTGGATCCGATGGAGTGTACTCACCATCGGATCGAAATCCGCGCCGAAATCCCCTTGCGATGACGTGTCGCGCCGTCGCTGCGATGATGACGCGGCGACGTGCGCGACGCTGTCATAAAAAGGAATTCCACGCATGCGTCGAATCATTACATTCCACGCATGCGTCGACGCATGCGGGGGATCCCTTCGGACGGATCGATCCGGTGAGTCTGTACAGACCACCGGATCGATCCGCGGGAGCCAATTCAAGCGGATAGATTTGTAGACATGTCTACAAATTTTTATCTGCTGGAATTGGGAAATTTCCGCTGATAAATATCCGCAGGAATGTACACACCATAGAATCATTCCGCTGAAAACGATCCGCTGAGATTTTTCAGCGGATGGATTCTATGGTGGGAACTATCCATCCCCTAGACCCCTCAACAAAATAGGAATTATTAATACAATTATAATGCCCAACCAAATCACCATCAATGGCACCAATATCCCCCAAGCCAATTCCCTGACCCGAGAACCCAAATATCAACACAAAATAAATATCAATTGTACAAAAAATATTTCCGCGCTACTAAAAGATGATTGGAACAATGAGTCAACTGCTACAAAACACTGGAAAAAGGTAAAACCATACCCTATGTGAGAAAAAGTATATAGAAAATAGTCCTGATGAAGTCACGTGGTCAATGACAATACGCGTAGGGACGCTACAAGCACCGGAGGTGACGCGGACAAGCTTGGCGCTCATATTTTACATGTCTGTATTATTATTTTAAATGTGAGTAACAACTTTTTATATAGAAAACCCGTCTTTTCATCAAAATACTACACTATTGGGATTCCTTCACTTTTCCCTTGTTAACACACCAACATTGACTGCCTCTTTATCACAGAAAGCTGGCTAACAACCGACTGTAACACCATTCTTGGAGAATTGGTGCCAGAGAATTATCGCATTCTCACAGAAAACAGAGTGGGGCAAAGAGGAGGAGGCCTGGCGGTGATCTACAAGGCTCACATCTCGGTCACTAAACCAGACCTTCAGACCTCACTTTCATTCATGGAAACCCTCACTCTGCAATTCCAAACAAATCCCCAGGACACCGTTCACATACTACTCTGCTATAGACCACCAGGAACAAAAACGCACCTCCTCACGTTATTGACAGAATTCATCTCCACCTATACCTTTAATATCAATCATTTCCTGCTACTTGGGGATTTCAACCTCTGGGCCAACTCCTCACTGGATCCCGTCGCTGATGCCTGCATTGACCATTTGGAAGGATTAGGTCTGCAGCAACTGGTATGTGGACCCACACATATTTCAGGCCACACGCTCGATCTTATCTTCAGACAAGATTTGAAGATTAACATATTGGGAAATCAGCCCTTACCATGGACAGATCACCATGCACTAAAATTTAAAGTCACTACAAACGCCCCCTTAAAAAAAAAAAAAAACTTTGACAACACACTGGGCAAGATCCAAGAAGAAGCTCCATTCGGAACTCTTCAAAACTACATTGCACAACAAAATAAAAACAATTGATCGACATCAAACAGCGACAGAAACACTCAACTCCATCAATAAGGCTCTAATACAGACAGCAGACATAGTAGCGCCAAAACGCAGAACGCGCATCCGGAAAAACAACTCCAGCTGGTTTAACGACCAGCTGTTGTTGAAGCAGAAGCACAGAAGAGCGGAAGCAGCCTGGAGAAGAAGCTCTATAGAGGAAAACCACATTATTTACAAGGTAATAACTAAGAAATATCACAAAGAGATCTTTAAGGCCCAAAAAGATAATTTTTCTAATATCATCGCAAATGCCCTGAACTCTTTAATTTAGTCGCTCAGTCCATGAACCCAGCCTGCATAGAGGCTCCGAATTTTGAATCACTAAAATTTTGCAACGAATTATCGGATTACTTCATTAACAAAATTAAAAAACATCTGTGAAATTATTCAGCAAAATAGATCCCCCATCGACTACCCTTTAAACCAAGAAGCTAATATCCACACAAATATGCCACAATCAAACTAAATTCACTCTTAACCCCATCTCCATCGACACCACTAAAAAAAATCATTAGTACTCTCTAGACAGCACAGCGCCTAATGATATTATCCCCACCAAACTGCTGAAAGAATGTGCCGATATTGTGGCACCGGCGATCATGTATTTCATAAACCAGTCATTCAAGGAAGGCATGGTGCCAACTTTGCTGAAACAAGGCATAATTAAACCAATTCTAAAAAAAAAAAAAACACCCTTGACCCCAAAGACCCAAACAATCATCGACCCATTACAGGCCTAAATGTCTTCTCCAAGGTTATGGAGAAAGAAGTTGTACAACAGCTACAACAGCATTTAGACACCCACAAATTACTTGATCCATTCCAATCTGGTTTCCGTCCTGGTCACAAAACTGAAACAGCACTTCTCAAAATATGGGATGACGCTCTCGAAGCAGCAGACAAAGGACAATCTTGTCTTCTGATACTGTTGGACCTAAGCGCAGCATTTGATACTGTAGACCACAAATTATTGCTGACTCACCTAGCTGAAGTAGCTAGAGTCACTGTCTCGCTGAAACTGGGTCCTTTCACTTCTGAAAAACGCACGGTGTCATGCGGAGTCCCTCAGGGATCCCCCTTGTCGCCCGTACTATTCAATATCTATCGCCGCCCTCTTTTTGAAATCATCAGTAACCAGAAGTTACTCTACCACTCCTAAGCAGATGACACGCAACTATATTTTCGCATCTGCAACAATAAGGATCATTATCTCGGACTAGAGAAATGCCTTACTTTGATAGAAAATTGGATGACGGAGAGTTACCTTAAACTCAACGGCTGAAAAACAGAACTTCTCCTCTTTCACGCCAACCGAAAGAGACTTCCCGCACCAATATAAAGAAAACTAGCATTGGGACTTTAAATGAGGCATATGAAAAACGTACGCCTCCATCCCTGTTGAATACAAAAAAGAGGGGAGATTTTGGGACTTTAGATGAGATGCGTTTTTAAGCAAACAGTAAGTATAAATAAAGTTGTAAACGTTTTTAATCAGGCTCACACTTACCACCCAAACAGCAATATGGACACCGCCGTCCATTCTGGGACAAACCATCACCCCTAGCACCAAAGTCAAAAGTTTCGGAGTAATTTTTGACACCCACATGACAATGGATACACAAATAGGGTCAGTAGTCAGCGGATGCCACCATCTGCTGCGCCTGCTACGTACACTCATTCCCTTTACATAGTTACATAGTTAGTCAGGTTGAAAAAAGACACAAGTCCATCCAGTTCAACCACAAAAAATAAAAAAACAAAAATAAAAAACACAGTAAAATCCTATACACCCAACTCCATTCCCACAGTTGATCCAGAGGAAGGCAAAAAACCCCAGCAGAGCATGATCCAATTTGCTACAGCAGGGGAAAAAATTCCTTCCTGATCCCCCGAGAGGCAATCGGATTTACCCTGGATCAACTTTACCTACAAATCTTAATACTCAAGTTATATTCTGTACATTTAGGAAAGAATCCAGGCCTTTCTTAAAGCAATCTACTGAGCTGGCCAGAACCACCTCTGGAGGGAGTCTGTTCCACATTTTCACAGCTCTTACTGTGAAGAAACCTTTCCGTATTTGGAGGTGAAATCTCTTTTCCTCTAGACGTAAAGAGTGCCCCCTTGTCCTCAGTGTTGACCGTAAAGTGAATAACTCAACACCAAGTTCACTGTATGGACCTCTTATATATTTGTACATGTTGATCATATCCCCCCTTATTATTCTCTTCTCAAGAGTGAATAAATTCAGTTCCTCTAATCTTTCCTCATAGCTGAGCTCCTCCATGCCTCTTATCAGTTTGGTTGCCCTTCTCTGCACTTTCTCCAGTTCTCCGATGTCCTTTTTGAGAACTGGTGCCCAAAACTGAACTGCATATTCCAGATGAGGTCTTACTAATGATTTGTACAGGGGCAAAATTATATCTCTGTCTCTGGAGTCCATACCTCTCTTAATACAAGAAAGGACTTTGCTCGCTTTGGAAACCGCAGCTTGGCATTGCATGCCATTATTGAGCTTATGATCAACTAAAACCCCCAGATCCTTCACTACAGATCCCCCCAGTTTTATCCCGAAAGAAGACATAGCAGTCGTGGTGGGTACAATTATCAACTCCAGACTCGACTATGCAAATGCCCTCTACCTCAGACTCCCAAAATACCAAATCACTCGTCTGCAAGTCGTTCAAAATACGGCCGCTCAACTTGTGACTGGGAAAAAAACATGGGAATCAATCTCCCCTTCACCTTTATCCCTTCATTGGTTGTCAGTAAAAGACAGTATCGCTTTTAAGGCACTCTGTCTGACACATAAGTGTGTTCAAGGAAATGCCCCCCCAATATATATGTGAAAAATTAAAATGTCACAACCCCAATCGCGTTCTGTGATCCACCAACTAAAATCTACTTCAGATACCCAAAGCCAGATACAAGTCCAAAGGAGAACAAAGATTTGGAATCCAAAGACTATGGAACATTCTACCAACCAGCATCCGGTTGGAGGTGAATCACCTGGCCTTCAGAAAAAAAACTCAAAACCCATCTTTTCTGAGGGCAAAAGGACAGTAGGGAAAGGATACTAAGCGCCCAGAGGCGATTCAGTTTGCATGTGTTGCGCTATATAAGTTTCTTACTCACTCACTCACCCGAGATTTGGAGGCCCCATACCCCAGGAATAGGCGATTTGCTCCATACATCCAGGCCACATCCAGGCAACATATCCCCATGCTCTAAGGAACCATCCATGCAGCAACAGGCCGGATTTGATATATATGCTGTAACCTCACAGCAGTGAGTTAAGGGGCCACCTATTCACCATTACTGGAGGGTCACCCACGGCATGGAAATAATCAACATTTATTTATTTGCCACTTTGGACTTTAATCTGCATGTTCACTATATAAGAAATTAAGTTTTCAATCCTATACGTTTTTAGTACTGTCACTTATGATTTGCATGTTCATTTTGCACTATACAAATACTTCAGCATATGTACATCAAGGATTTGTTTATGTGCACATTTTGCACTTTAACCGCTTGCCGGCCGCCCACCGTAGTTTTGCGGCGGAAGGTCGGCTCGGCTGCACAAAATCACATAATATGAAGTGATTTTGCATTTCAGCCACTAGGGGCGCGCGCCCTTGGTGCCAATGCGGTTGCCTGGCCGGCGCGATCCCCGCCGGGCACCCACGATCGCTTGTTACAGAGCGAGAACCGGGAGCTGTGTAAACATACAGCTCCCGGTCCTTTCAGGGGGAGAAATGACTGATCGCATGTTCATACAATGTATGAACAGCGATCTGTCATTTCCCCTAGTCAGTCCCACCCCCCTTCAGTTAGAACACACACAGGGAACATAATTAACCCCTCCCTTGCCCCCTAGTGTCAAACCCTTCCCTGCCAGTGCCATACAGTAATCAATGTATTTTTATAGCACTGATCGCTACAAAAAGGCCAATGGTCCCAAAAAAGTGTCAAAAGTGTCCGAAGTGTTCGCCATAAGGTCACAGTACTGATAAAAATCGCAGATCGCCGCCATTACTAGTAAAAAAAAAATATTAATAAAAATGCCATAAATCTATCCCCTATTTTGTAGACGCTATAACTTTTGCGCAAACCAATCAAAATTGCCGCTCTATTTTTGTTTTTAGCGCAAAAAATAAAAAACGCTGAGGTGATCAAATGCCACCAAATGGAAGCTCTATTTGTGGGGAAAAAAGGACACCAATTTTGTTTGGGAGCCACGTTTCAATTGTCAGTTAAAGCGACGCAGTGCTGAATCGCAAAAAGTGGCCCGGTCATTGACCAACAAAATGGTCCGGGGCTGAAGTGGTTAACGTTGCTTCAATATTTGCTGATTTGATCTATTTGCACATTTTGCTCTTTAACGTTGCTACAGTACTTGCTGATAGGGCAAAATATCTTACTAATTCAGGCAGTATATTAAGATTTGCCTATTTGTATACATCTGCATTCCTTTGTGCAATAACTTTTTTAGTACTGCTAGTACACTAAGGATCCAGAATATTGTTTATTGGTCATTGTGTGTTTTTTTGACAAATAAGCACTCTGCACATTGCACTTTATTTGGACTTTATAGTCATCCACAACAGCTCAGCACTATTTTATATATACAACATAGATATCAACCTCTAATGTATGATAAGTATAACAAAAATTTACAGCAACAGGATTCTTTTTTAGAACAATGTGGGAATGGAGGGCGGGGAGGGGGAACAATGAGAAGGAGCACCCATCCAATGAACAACAGAGGAAGGGGGGAGAAATGCACCCCTTATTACCCAAACAGGGATATGGTGCCCTTTCGAAGAGAAGGAGAGGGTGTACAGGGCAGGGAGATGTAAACAATCCAATAAAAAGAAGGAGGGACACAAATACTGGCATTTATAACATAAGTGAGGTTGAACGCAATCAAGAAGAGTTAAACATACTGAACTTGGGTTTGGAATGTGTACCTAAGAAAACAATGAATACATTTTGAGGTGTACATAGATACACACAAATTTGTAAGGACTTTAAATATGAAAAAAAAAATAGTCATCCAACAGATTTATCTAAGAGAGCAGTCAGCAATTTAGAGAAAATAGATGGAGGCTTACAAAATAAAACAATATTTAACCCTCAAAATGCAAATAATCATTATATTGAGGTGTTTAAGAATATGGTGCTAAAAGATATTGAGGAATTAACCCCGAAAAAAAAAAAAAGAGTGAATCCGGAGTATATCAGAGAAGGGATTAGGGGGCCAGATTCACATAGAAGAGCGGCGGCGTAACGTATCGTAGATACGTTACACCGCCGCAATTTTTCATCGCAAGTGCCTGATTCACCAAGCGCTTGCGATGAAAACCTACGCCGGCGGCCTCCGGCGCAAGGCGGGCCAATTTAAATGGGCGTGTGCCATTTAAATTAGGCGTGCTCCCGCGCCGGACCTACCGCGCATGCTCCATTTCCGAACTCTCGTCGTGCATTGCGCGCCGCGACGTCATTTTTTTGAACGGCGACGCGCGTATCGTAATTCCGGATTCCCGGACGGCTTACGCAAACAATGTTGATTTTTAAATTTCGACGCAGGAACGACGGCCATACTTTAGACAGAAATACGCTTGCTGACTAAAGTTAGGGCACCTAAAACGACGACTAACTTTGCGACGGGAAACTAGACTAGCAGCGACGTAGCGAACGCGAAAATCTGTCGTGAATCGCCGTAACTCCTAATTTGCATACCCGACGCTGGTTTACGACGCAAGCTCCCCCCAGCGGCGGCCGCAGTATTGCATCCTAAGATCCGACAGTGTAAAACAATTACACCTGTCGGATCTTCTGGCTATCTATGCGTAACTGATTCTATGAATCAATCGCATAGATAGAAACAGAGATACGACGGCGTATCAGCAGATACGCCGTCGTATCTCCACTGTGAATCTGGCCCTAGGTCTCTAGAAGATAGACTTACCGGTAACTCCTTTAATGATAGTCTTCCAGGACAGCCCATGAGACCTAGGGCTCCTCCTACCAGGACAGGAAACACGTTACCCCCACCGGATAAAAGGGCAGTCCTCCAGGCCCCATGTCAGTCTTCTCGAGAACTGTAGGACGTCCCTGAAAAACAGATGCATAATACACATAACTTCCAGGTGGGAACCCGGATGTCCAGGAAGACTCTCAGAAAAGAAGTTACCGGTAAGTCTAACTCAGTTTTTCTCTTAGCGTCTTCCAGGACAGCCCATGAGATGATGAGCCAGAACTTACCAGTCTAGGGAGGGACAACTGCCTGAAGGACCTTATGACCAAACGCCTGCTCTTGAGCAGATAGGAGATCCAGGCAATTTTTTTAATGAAGGTCAAATAACTGGACCATGTGGCAGCCCTGCAAATTTGTTCCAGTGAGGCACCAGCCCTCTTAGCCCAAGACGCAGACAAGGCTCTTGTTGAATGCACAGTGACAAAGGAACTTTTCTAATTTTGTAAGCTTCAGAGATAGCTTGCTTTATCCATCTAGCTAATGTGGCTTTAGATGCACTCTTACCCTTGTGTTCTCCTGAGAAAATGACAAACAATGTGTCTGTTTTCCTAAAGGCTTTGGTGACCTCAAGATAGACAAGGAGAATCCTTCTCACATCTAAAAAAACTAAACTTTCTTTCATGGTCACCCTGTGGCGAACTGCAAAAGATTGGCAGTACAATGTCCTGAGATCTGTGGAATGTACTCGCCACCTTAGGCAAAAAACCTGGATCAGTTCTCAAAACACAATCCTCAAAAATCGCAAGGAAAGGCTCCCTCACCGATAAGGCCTGTAACTCACTTTGAGCTGAGGTAATTGCTACAAGAAAAATTGTTTTTAATGCAAAGTAACTTAACTGAAATATCCTCTAGGGGCTCAAAAGGAAATTCTACCAGAGTTTGAAGCACCAGGGACAGGTCCCAGGTTGGACAACTTCTCACCACTATTGGCCTGGCCCTAGAAATTGATTTGTAAAATCTAACTATAGTGGGATTTTCCAGGAGAGAAAACTGGAGGAAAACACTGTTAGTTGCTGCCGGTACCTTTAAGGTACAAACTGAAAAACCTTTGTCGACACCCTCTTGAAAAAATTCCAAAATTGAAGGAACATCATGAGTTAAAGGGTCACTAAATGATTTTTTTTTTAGCTAAATAGCTTCCTTTACCTTACTGCAGTCCTGGTTTCATGTCCTCATTGTTAGTTTTTGCTCTGATGTTGCTGTAATTCTTGTCTTTTAATGACACTTCCTGGTTGTCTGTTTCCTGATCCCCACAGTACTGGGAGATTTTAGTTTCGTTTTTAAACCAATACTGCTCTATGGCACTGTCCAGCACAGATACAGCAGAACATGCAAAAACTAAACTAAAAAACTACAGGTACATTATATGATTGATTTTTATCTATTTTTAATCATTTTTATCACGAATCAGTTAACTATTATGTCTCTATACCCTGTAAACAGTCATTTCAGCAAAAAATATTTTTTCCTTTAGTGACCCTTCAATCTTTGATTTTCAGATAACCACGAGTTAAACTTTTTCCAAACCTTGGAATAAATGTCTCTAGTGACTGATTTTCTGCAATTTACCAGGGTCTTGATTACTTTGTCAGAGAATGTTCCCTGGGCACTTAGTATCTTTTCTTTAGATACCAAGCCATCAAGTTTAAGGAAACCACATGTGAGTGTGACACTGGACCCTGCGGTAGTATGTGTTCTCTCTTCGGAAGCTTCAGTGGAGGCTCAGAGACCAGAGTCTGTAGCAGGGAAAACCATGGCCTCTTGGGCCAGAAAGGAGCAATCAGGATAAGATCTGTTTCTTCTAGAAGAAACTTCGGGAGGATTTCCGGAGTAAGTCTGATCAGCGGGAAGGCGTAACAGAGGCCGAATGGTCATGGATTCGCCAGAGCATCGATCCCCACTGATCAATCTGCTGGGTTCAGAGAAAAGAACTCCTCTGTCTTGCTGTTCTGATTTGCGAACAGGTCTGCTTCGGGACATCCCCATCTGTCGGTGAGATACGCAAAGACTTTGGGATGAAGTAAACAATTGTTTTGATCTACCCTTTAGCGGATGAGATAGTCGGCCAGACAGTTTTGTGTCCCTTCAGGTGCACTGCTGTAATTAAGGCTAGATTCCCTTTTGCCCATGATAAAATCTCCTGGGCAATAGATTGAAGTATCCAACTCCTCGTACCTCCCCGTTTGTTGAGGTATGCAACCATCACAATATTGTCCGACTGAATCTGGAGATTGTGACCCCTGATTTCCGTATGAAATAACTGCAAGGCTCTCTGAACTGCTAGAAGCTCTCTCTGGTTCGATTAAGCTCTTGCTTCTCTCAAGGACCATTCTCCCTGTGCCACTGTGTTGCTGAGGTGGACTCCCCATCCCCAGGAACTCACATCCGTAGTGATCCTCTGGGATATAGGAATGGACCATGGTAGACCTCTTGTTAGGTGAAGCTTCTTTTTACCCTGGCAGGTAACAAGACCCTTGACTCCAGGGACCTTGCGTCTCCATCCCAGTTCCTTAATATAAACAGTTGTAACAGGCGTTGATGGAATATTGCCCATGGTACTGCAGGAAAGCACGAGGTCATCAGACCCACTGCTCTTGAAACCTCTCTCAGCAAGACCAATTGATTGGTCTGTAAGGCTGACATTGTTTGCATCATTTTTGAGATGAGAAAAACTGCGCAAGAAAAACTTTTTGGTCTACTGAGCAAAAGTTGTACCCCAGATACGTCACCTTCTGGGCTGGAATTAAGGAAGTCTTCTCTTTGTTTATTAACCAAGCACAAAAAACATAAAAAGCAGCGCTCAATGGAATTAGTATTAAAATGTTATAGTCTTGAAATAAATACAAAATCAATTAAGTATTGCACTGAATTATAAAACAATATCGCTACATGAAAATGTAAATACATACAGTCATGGGAGTATGTAGCTAGTAGATAATGGGGTATAAAAGTTTAAAACGATACCACTGTAGAGTCCAAGGTAGGAAGGGTTAAAAATCAGACCATTGGCAAGCATAAGTCCCTTAAGTAGAACTATCACGACTCCAAGTAGCTATTGGGACCCGTATGGATTGAGGAAAGTGCGGTGTGACTACTCAGGTGTGCCGCTGATGTTAAGAATCCGCCGGTCAACAAATGTATGGGCACGATTGTATGGTCCCAGTGGTGGATGCGGCAAACAGCACTGTAGAGGACCGCTCGAGGACCCAAGCTGTGCGGAAGACAGTAGGTGTTACTGCGCCATGCAGGAGCCTCCGTAGTGGAGGTGCCGCAGGTGAAGAAACAAGCCGACAGGGAGCCAGGCACACTAGTATGACATCAGCGTGAGTGTTAATGTTGTCGTGGCAATAGGAGTAAACAGAAGGAGACAGGACTCTGGTGCAGTAGTGGGTCGTTAGCTCAAGGGGGAAGCCGTGAATAACATGTTTCGCGCTGCAGCGCTTTTTCAAAGTCACAAAAAGTGCGGCAACCCCATCAATTTATGCATAACAGCAATGGAATGAGAGAGGAGGGGCCAAATCAATAAAAGCAAGATCTGATGTTAACCCTCCTCTTAACCAATAAAAAGCACATGTGAACTCACAAGCATAGTTAACCACTTCCATACAAGGCACTTACGCACCTTCCCATCCAAGCCAATTTTCAGCTTTCAGCCATGTCGCACTTTGAATGACAATTGCGCGGTCATGCTACACTGTACCCAAACAAAATTTGCGTCCTTTTTTCCCCCACAAATAGAGATTTATTTTGGTGGTATTTGATCACCTCTGCGATTTTTTTTTTGCGCAACAACTAAAAAAATACTGAAAATTTTGAAAAAAAATAAAGTTTTTATTTTTTTCTGTTATTTTTTTTGTAAATAAGTACGTTTTCTTTTTAAATTATGGGCACCGATGAGGTGGCACTGATGGGCACTGATGAGGTGACACTGATAGGCGGCGCTGGTATGTGGCACTGATGGGCGCTGGTATGCGGCACTGATGGGCACTCATAGGCGGCACTGATGGGCACTCCTATGGGCACTACTTATGGGTGGCACTGATGGGTACTTATGGGTTGCACTGATGGGTACTTATGTGTGGCACAGATGGGCACTGATAGGTGGGCACTGGGCATGGATTGGCACTGTGGGGTGGCACTTATGGACACTGAGGGGTGGCACTGATGGACACTGAGGGGTGGCACTGATGGATCCATGTTGCCAATCAGTGCCCATTTGTGGGCACTGATTGGCATTTTTTTTACTGTCTTTTTTTTCTTTATATTTTTTTGACTATTTTTTTTTGCCCATTTTTTTTTTAATTCCCTGGTGGTCCAGTGTGGCGATCCGAGGGGGGCTGTGCTGATAAAAAATCAGCGCGAACCCCTCCTGTCAGGAGAGCCGCTGATCGGCTCTCCTCTACTCGCGTCTGTCAGACGCGAGTGAGGAAGAGTCATCAACGGCTCTTCCTGTTTACATCGTGATCAGCCGTAATTGGACATGGCTGATCACGTGGTAAAGTGTCTCCGTGGGGGCGCGCAGCGGCTCAATATCCTGAGGACGTCATATGACGTCCAGTCAGGATTAAGCAGCCACTTTGCCGCCGTCAATCTGTCATTGACGGGCAGCAAGTGGTTATTAAAATACAAAATTGCAGAACACCTAAAAAAAGAATAATGAAGAAAATTGAATTACAAACATATACACACAGACGAAACTATGTAAAAATAACCAAAAGCAATGACAAGGGGTAGTGGCAATGTATATACTACGAAGGGAAATGAAAAGAACAAATACAACCATAACTGTATAGACGCATACACATGTATCAACCCTGACGGTTAATAGTATAAATATAAATATTACCCCTAGCGATTAATAAAGTTGCATGGTATCGAAATAAGTGACCATACAACATACATTAGCGTACCTAGATAAAAAGATCGTTGCCCGTTATCAAAAGGCATACATAAAAGAATAGCCATATGACTAAAATGTTGACATAATGCTACAGGGATTGAAAAAAAGGGAGAGATAAGCAATTATTTTATTCATTACCTGACTAAGGGTGCGAATTGTGCGTCCTACATACAAAAGTTTGCAGGGACACCGCAGAAAGTAAACCACATATTCAGTTGAGCAAGTAATGAACTGTTTTATCTGAAAGCTTGAACCTTTATTGGTAACAATCTCTGGGCGCCCATGGGTGATTGATTGGCACATCAAACACCCTCTTTTACAACACTGGAAGATACCAGTCCTAATGTCGAACTAAGCTCGAATATGAAGTGGACGTCTGTTGTTAGTATTTACCAACTTACTTGGAGCGATGGTATTTCTAGTGGTGCAGGATTTTCTAAAAGTTATCTGGGTGTTGAGAGGAGCAAAAGAGGCAAAATTGTATCTAGTTTGAGAATATTAAAATACTTATAAATAATTTTAGAAATAGCCCTATATTTGGTGTTAAAGGTTGATATGAATCAAGGTCTGAGGAAGGGGGTGCCCCCCGAAACGAGTTAGCTGTACCCTGTGTTCTGTGCATGTCTATGCACTGTAATTATGGCCTTTTGTCAGTTTCATTTTGTGAGTATCCACTTTTACACAAAAATGTATTACTAAATTATCTCTTGTAATGCACTAGGTGTGCGTGCCTTCCATTTCTGTTTTTTTTTTTAATTTAAAGTGCCGAATCTCTGTTCCCATCTTGACTGCTATTCTCAAGAATCTTTGGAAGGCTGGATGGGTAGTAATGTGCAGATAAGCATCCCTCAAATCCAAAGTGGCCATGAAGCAGTTTGGGTAAAGCAGGTTTTTGATTGTTAACACCGTCTCCATACAAAAGTGCTTGTATCTGATTGAACGGTTTAGAGACCGAAGGTTCAGGATAAGCCAATACTTTCCTGAAGGTTTTCTGATGACAAATATATGGGAATAAACCCCTTGCCTTGATCTGACCGTGGAACAGGGATCAGGACTTTCTGATCTAACAAGTCTCCAATTTGGAGACCCAGAGCACTCGCTTTTTCCCGATCTCGGGGGAGGGAAGGTGACCAATAATTGCTCTGGTGGTTGGCAAGAAAATTCCAGCCTGTACCCATTGGTCACTAGGTCCAGGATGAATGGACTTGAGGCGACTGCTGCCCACTGTGGGAGAAAGGCCCTCAATCTTCCTTCCACTGGGAGACACAAGTCACTGTGGCTTGGCAGGTTGTTGAGGAGGATTAAACATGATGCCCCCTATACCTTTGCCTTTGTGCCCTGTCCAATGTTTTTTGGGCTCATTGTCCTTTTCTCTAGGACCTTGCTGCCTACGTTGGACACAAAAACACTTTCTGGCTGTCGTCTTTTTCTTATTTTCTGGAAAGGCCTTTTTTCTTGATTTTTGCTCCAGGGCTGTGCTGTGTCCTCATCAAATGGAAACCTTTTATTTAGGTTACCAGAAAAGAAAGGTCTTCTCTCCACTTTCCCACTCCAGTTTGATAGTATCCAGAAGGGAACTATGCACTGGAAAAACTCTAGACTTCTTCTTATGCAAACTTTTGTGCAAACAGTAGGTGACCGCAATATTGTGTCAATCTCACTGCGTTTATCGTCGAGATTTACCACCTACGAGCCCCGTTGTGGGAGCCAGTGCTGGCGGCGTGCTCGGATAAGGGTCTGGTATGGATTTTGGGGGAACCCCATGCCGTTTTTTCAGAGTAGGGGGGTTCTCCTTACAATCTATACCAGACCTAAGGGTCTGGTATGCTCCTGGAGGGGAACCCATGCCAGTTTTTTATTTAAAATTTGGCGTGAAGTTCCCCCTCATGATTCATACCAAACACAGTGTCTGGAATTGGCGGGAATGCAAGTCGGATCCCCATCGCTTCTTTCTCGCACTCGCTGTAATGTGATTTCCTATTGCAGCCAGCGCGACATGTACAGCACCCTGTAGCCGAGAACCCTATGCAATTGCGCTGGAGGCACATTCTCGCGGGCAGGTACTGTAAGGTCATGTTTTGACATTTCTACCTCCACCTTTTCCATCTCAAGTGTTGTATAGATAGCCTTTAATAAGTCATCTACTTCTTCTAAATATAACTTAAACCTCGAGACCCTTGAGGATTCTCTATACCTGGGCCCTGTATCTGACTCTGATTCTTCCAGAGAAGACCGGGTAGATCTGACTTTAGCCTCAGAGTCTTCACTCTCTGCACTCTGTTGTGGAGCGCTACCGACTAAAGTCCTAATTGGAGATGGACCCTCTGCGGGAACCTGAAACTTGTCAATTAGAGTTTTAAATGAGCTAAAGGTAGATGTAAGCTCATCTCTAACGGAAGTCAGCATTTTCTGACAGGAGAATACTGGGTCATCCTTAACTAGGCCTTCTATACAGGTGCAGCAAACTGCTTTACTCCATCAGGAGCTCAGTTTGCTTTTGCAAACCGCACATTTCCTTTTTGGTGGCTGCGCTTGGGCCTTGTCCTGACTCTTGGCCTGCAAGAGAACAAATGACCCCAGCAAGTTTTCTGCCACATACACTCCATCACACCACGTGCAGGAGGAAAGGAAAAAATGTGCCCCCTTCACCTAGTCCCTACTAGTTACAAGGGGAAAGACACTCACAGGATGTGCAAGCAAGTAGAAAATACTTCAGGCTTACCTGTGAGGACAGCCTCCCAGCGTCCCTATTTGCGCTGTTTAGAGACCTGAACTAGCCGGTGCCCACCAATTACATCACACGCCCCGAAAGTAACCCCTCCGGGTACTTCCTGTAGACCAGCTGGGAATGCAGGTTCTGCCCCCCCATACGCGCGGCTTTCTCCTTCCACTGCACACTCCAGTCAGGAAAATAAGCTGACTGCCACCATGCGGCTTGCGGGCATGAGCTCAGACGAACATCACGGTGCTGGCATTCCCCATGCACTGAGAATCAGGGACAGCAGCCACAAACCTACTCCCCAGTGGATGTGCCACTCTGGGACTAAGGGAAAAAGGTAGGAATAACACCCCATTGCCGCAGGATCCACGCTCATGAGACTTAGGGGAACCAGTTTCAGGAAACATGTTACCCCGTCCGGAGGAAACACTAATACTGACATGGGGCCTGGAGGACCCATGTCAGCATTAGTCAGGACCCTTTTATCCGGTGGTGGTAACATGTTTCCTGTCCTGGTAGGAGGAGCCCTAGGTCTCATGGACTGCCCTGGAAGACACTTAGAGAAAAAAATATTATAGTTCGGCCAGCTGATAAAGGTGGTGCTTGATAAATCCTTTTATCACAATCAACTATTGGAATTATTGGGAGATCAATCCACATATAAAAGACTGACATCTGATTCAACTGAACCCTATAAAGCACAAGTAAACTTATTAGTTGAGTAGGGCTTTAGAAACAATGCTTTGAATCGAAAAGAAAGGAAATATCTTAATCCCAGTGCTTGCAGAATTCCAGTAATTTACACGTTACCTAAAATTCACAACAACCACCAGCCCGACCAATTGTTAATGGTATTGGGTCGGTAACTGCAAGACTGGGAGAGTACTTCTCCAACTGAGTGTAAAAACAACTAAAGCATATCTTAAGGATACAACAGATCTTCTGCAGTTGCTGGAATTAGCTAAAGCTAAATTCTGCTTCTACGGCCTATCTCGTAACTGCAGATGTATCTTCTCTGTATACCATCATACAGCATGCTGATGCACTGTTAGCACTTGACTACTGGGCCTTAAGTAAAAGGGAAGAAATTCCACACATGCAGAAGTGTTTTCTGGGGAAGGTACTGGATTTTTGCATGTTGCATAATTATTTTTTGTACCATGGCCAGTTTTTCTCTCAACAGGTTGGGGTGCCGATGAGAACAAAATTTGCTCCCAGCCTAGCCAACCTGTTCATGGCTGAATGGGAAGATAGGCATGTCTTTTAATAGATGTAGACCCCAGCTAAAATTCTACTGCAGGTTTATAGATGATCTCATGTTCATTTGGGAGGGATCTGAGGAATCTGCAGTAGAATTTTTGACACACTTAAATAGCAACACAAATAATATTGTGTTGGAGTACCAAATAAGTGATGTAACGGTCAACTTTTTGGATGTGACCATTATGAAAACTCAGAAAAAAATAAGCACCAAGGTTTATTTCAAGCCAACGGATAGAAATAGCTATTTATCCATCATGAGTGGACATCACCCTGCTTGGATAAAGAACAGATGCTTAGGGTTAAGTTAAATTGCACTAAACAAGAAGATTATTATGCACAGGCCGATATACTCAAATATAAGTTTATACAAAAAGGATATAGGGAGGAGATGTTGGATGAAACAATTTTAGAAATAGCAAATATACAGAGAGAACAATGTTTGATGAAAAAGGAGGCCTGTATACCAAATGACCAATACCAATGGGGATTCATTTCTAATCTCCATTACCAATATAAGGAAATTGAAAGGATTTTTAAACAATATTGGCACATTATGTAGGGTTAGACAACTGGGGGATGTCTTACCGAATCAACCTAAATCTATATACAGGAGAGCCCCAAATGTTGGTGACCAGGTGGTAAGAAAGATTCTGGATCCACCTGGCCAACAAACAATGAAAATTTACTTAAAGGGTTTTTACTCCTGTAGAAAATGCATATATGTTGTTGAACAGTTAATGTTAGCAACAGAGGCATAACTAATATCACGAATATTGACCATGAAACATTCGCTATAGACAAATTACATATAACTTCACATGTTGTGTATCTATTATGGTGCCCGTGTGGTTTGTACTATGTGGGGAGAATGAAAGGACTCCTTAAAATTCGGAAAGCTGAGCATTTGGCTAATATAAAAAAGGGATTCAGACATCATATTGTGTCCCTACACTTCAAAGAAAAGCACAGTCAAGATCCCACATTGCTCCAGTTTTGTGGAATTGACTGCGTTTTGCCGTCTTGGAGGGGATCAAATTGGGTAAGGGATTTATCCCAAAGGGAAACTAGGTGGATCTTCCTTTTAAAAAGTCTCTTCCCGAGAGTTTTTTATGTTTTATTAATCATTTTTTAAAATTGATTTTGATAGTGTAGGAATATCTTTTTAATTGACTGATTAATTAATTGGATATTGGTCAATAAATTTGATATTTTTTTATGATTTTTTTTTTAATTCATTATTGGAAATTATTTCTAATTTGCTCTGAGGGATTTATGAAATGATCTGTTAATATGGACAGATGATGTATGACCATTAGTTAAATTTGATCAGAGTCCATATGTCTTTGGATGTTATCTGACTGGATATAAAAGTGCCCCCCCAGATCTGTCCACATAGTGATAGGAGATTTTAGTTACCAATTAATATAGACACTAATTGTTTTTTATTTTCTAGCCATCATTTTGTAGAAGTGATTTTATGTTTCAATTTATATATACACACACCGATTCGTGTAATGAGATTTGCCATAAAGGAAATATATAAATGAATTAGGGGCATTTATACAAGGAACTTTGGTAGTGATAATGTTAAGATACATTTTATCATGATGTCGTGATGATAAAACATTTCGGGGCGTGGCTGTACAGCAACATTCTGTGACGTTTAATGCTCACCGTATGTGACGTATCGATACTGATGAGAGAGTGAGGGTGAGGCCGCGTACACACGATTGGTTAAAACCGATAAAAACGGACCGAACTTCAGTTTCATCGGTCCAAACCTTCCATGTGTCCGCCCCATCGGTCTTTTGTCCTTCGGACAAAAGTTAGAGAACTTGCTTTAAAATCGAACCGATGGACCACTGACTGATAGGTCCAAACCGATGTTTAGTACACAAAAGCATCGGTTCAAAACCCGCACATGCTCAGAATCAAGTTGACGCATGATTGCAAGCATTAAACTTCATTTTTTTCAGCACGTCGTTGTGTTTTACGTCACCGTGTTCTGACCAGATCGGATTTTGAACTGATGGTGTGTACGCACATCAGACCATCAGGCCGATTCAGTGGTGAACCGATGAAAACGGTCCGTCGGACCATTCTCATTGGATGGACCGGTCGTGTGTACGCAGCCTGAGACTTAAGGTTCCACCATGGTCACAATACACCTCTACAGAATGCTAACACCAGCTTTGCCTTTTTATGCTGGTTGTGATTGGATTGATGCAAGTTTATTACACAACTAGAAGCACTTATTTTAATTTGGAGAAATTCTCTTATGTTGTGCACGTTGGATAGGGGGTTTAAAGTGTTTATGCCGAGCATGAGAGTGCAAGGCATTTAAATTTGGTGAGTGTGTTTTTTTAAGGGGAGTGGAATCGCTGTCACAAACGGTGTGGTGGAAGAGAATCTATTTAATATTTTCCATAGAAGATTTATTACTTGGAGTTTATAACTATTTTATGGACTTCAATTTTAATGATTTTGTTTGATTCATTTATAGTTTGTTTATTTCTATAATTTCTCTTATCACATGGTGTTATTGTAGTTATATAAAATTATATTGTTTTAGTATTTGATTCACTAAAAGATTGTGATATTAGCGCCACTATTTTTCCATTTATAATACTTTTTACATTTTCATAATCGCCTTAAGTGGCAGCTCTAATTTAGATTATTATCTATTAGCGCAGTGGTGGTAATTCAAGTGTGGGCATGTTAGACTTGCTGACCAACAGTTCGAATGTCCAGAACTTGCAGGATATGTGCCTTTTTTATGAAATAGGGATACAAAATATAAATACCATGGTAAGTTTTTGCTAGGCTTTTCAAACTTGTCTATTAAACCTTATCTCAAATACAAGGGATACTATATGTGATTCCTGATGGTGATAGTCTTAGAACTATTTTACCGACTGAAATTTAGATTCAGTTTTGACAGAAAGTTTAAAATGCAAATTTGATGTACATTACTTATAACAGTAACCTGATCTTGATATACAGTAATTTCAGTATCTTCCTTTTACACTCACTAGATAATAAAATAAAAAGGAGGGTTTGCTTGCATTTAATTAAAGCTTTTTCTTTTTTTTTTCTTTTTTAAGTAACAGTACTGCTCCCAATATTAAAAAAGCCATTGTAAAGAGCAACAGTATGTAAGGGAACATGGCCATGCATGCTTTTTTTTTTTTTTTTTTTTAATAAAACTGCTTATTATTCAAATCTGAAATATGGTTAACTTGTGTGTTATCCAGTAATGCCTTCATAATTTGTACAGTCTAGAAGAAAGAAGGGAAAAGAGTGATATTATTGAAGCTTTAATGGTATTTGGTATGTGAATAAGGTTCATAAGGCTAGTATTTTATTGTGAAGCCAAGATCAGGAACATGCCAGGTCTGGAAGTAAAAACACAAACCTTAGAATATATTATTTTAACAAGAGAGTGGTGTATGCTTGGAACAGACTTTCAGCAGAGGCTGTGAGTCAATCAACAGTAAATGAATGTAAACATGTTGGGGACAAACAGATTTATAATCCTGCAAAAATAAATAAATAAAATAAAAACAACCCGGGGGGGGGGGGTATTCTCATCACATATACACAAACACACACATACACACATTTTACATTGCAAGTGTAACAATTCTACGTGCAACATTTTATTTTGTGTTGCATGTTAACTGAGTATCTTTCAACATGATCACAGTTTAGTTTATCACTTGAAACTCAATTACATCTGTCTAATTTGATGTCTTTGATTTTGCCAGTAGAAATGCCAGCATGCCACCAAGTAATCTGCATGTACATTATACGATCAAATATTTTATATATTGGGGTAAACTGATTTAGAATGGATTAGACCTATTATGTATGTTTTAATTAAGAGTAAAGTTATATTTATTTATTTTAAATGAAAAATAAAAAATATGTAAAATGTTTATTTGTATATATATATATATATAAAAAAAATGGTAAAATAAAAAGTTTAAATGATCAAAGCAGTGAGGAAACAAAACATGTGTTTACCATTCCATTCAAAGTCTAATAACGTCCTTATCATTAGGATTAAATCTTGCAACTTTTACCTATTTTGTTGTTTAGCAAATACAAAAACTGCACAGTGAAACAATGTTTCCATACAATCAAATAAGGGCTGCTCACCTTAGTATAGCTCTTTAATACAGCAAAACAAAATATAAAACATTTGGGGTACCTGTGTATACTTACTGACTCACGCATAGGAGATTTCATTCAAGAAGGTAGTAATAAATTTGCTCTGCAAATACAAAAATTCCTCATGGCCAAGCTTACCTGCTTGCGTTTTTCACTTGTCTTCAAATTTATTAGTTTAATGTTTTTGTTATCCAGCCACAGAAAAAAAAAAAGCTTCCAGTCTGTGGTTTGGGTGCTCACAGTGAGGGCTCAGTGACAGGCCATTCTCAGCTGCTCTTAGTCCCAAATAATTAGCCTGCTATATTACCTACCTCTTGTGGCTTTGCCTGTGAGAGACATTTGACATAACAGAGATCAGAGGGATTTTTCAGGAGGCTCTTGTGGAGTCTGAATGCCTCCTAATTAACCACTTAGGTATCGTCCTTCACTCTCCTGTTTGGCCCTTTCCAAATGATTGAGACTGCACTGTGGATTTAAACAGCAGAGAAGCATGCTATCAAAAGATCTTGTAAATGAAGGCTGGTGTAAATTATTTTTAATGATTCCCTCCTGGCCCATCATTATGTTTGTAGTTAAACACAGGCACATCAGAGATCGCTCATCTTCCATAAGGTCAGCTGCAGGACCACCATAACTAGCTGCAGTCAGTAAATGGCTTATTAATTAGTGCAGTGATTTTACATTGCTAAGAGCTCTGATGTATGGAGCTGGAACTGTAATTGTATAGGATTGAAATAATAAGCCATCTCAGGGCTCCTTATGCAAATTGCCAAATTATAAAATCATTACCTAACTAAACACTGAGTTTTAATAAGAATTACAATGATGAATTTTATGATAATTGACATTCAAGTTTTAATCACTTGGTTTTCTATTATTGTAATGATAACATTTTATTTTCCATTAAATGTTCTTTAAAATACAGAGCAATATTTAACAATCCTGCTCCATTTTCTATTTTTTTTTAGTTCATGTCAGGTTATTTTCTTTGGTCATTAGAAATTTTGCCTTCTTAGTGGTATGTTCTGACATAATGTTTCACTTGTAGCCTAAGATGTGTAATCATATTTTTTTTTTCAATTATGATTTTATGGCAAAATATTGTCAACTATGAGATATGGTGTAGCAAGTGTCACTGGGTCTGACTTACATGACAAAAAAGGCTCAAAGTAAAAAAGGAAATCTAGGGCAGATTTTGCATAATAACATTTTTTTTTTAGGAATTTTGAATAATTTTATTGTAAAATGACAGTGTACTGCTTTACAGGAATAAAAAAGTTGTCATACAGTTTTAAAACACATTATCATTTTCCAGGTGTTGAAGCTTACAAAAATTAGGATTCACTGCATTAATGGCTTTGGCACTTAAGGCGTATGAATAATAAGCACACAAATTATAATGTGGGCAACACAGTGGCTATGTGGTTAGCACTTCCACATCCCAGCCATGGCACTACCTGCATGGAGTTTGCTTGTACTCCCTCTGCCTCTGTGGCTTTCCTCCCACATTCCAAAGATGTTCTGCTAGGTTAAATTCCCACTAACAATGGGTCTTGTTGGTCAAGGAGATGAAGAAGATTGAAACACGTAATTTTTTTTTTTACTTTATATTTTATTGAGTTTTAATTTACACATAAATAATACAAACAATATGTATTTACCCATACCTTTCGTAGCCCACTTGCCCCCATCCCCTCCCCAAAACTATCCCCTCCCTCTTTCTCCCCCTCCCCCCAGTACCCCATTCCTATACTCCGCTACATACTCTTGATTTCACCATATCTCTTTGTTGATTTATACTTTTTCCACTCTTCCCATCTCTTGGCTAACGCCTCTCTTGTATATTCATGGCAGCATCCTAAATATTCCATATCTCTTCTATCCTATCCAACCATTCACCTATCTTTGGGCTTTCTACTTCTTTCCAATTTTTCGGTATCAAAATTTTTGCTGCATTCATCACATTTATTACCATTGAGTTTTTGTATTCCTTTAACAGAATATTTACTCCGTGAAATAAACATGTCCAAGGTTCCATAGGTAGGTCTACCTTAGTGATCTCTTTAATATAGCTTAGCACTTCCTTCCAATAGATTCCTATCTTAGGGCATTGCCACCATATGTGGACAATTGTTCCCATCTGACCACACCTCTGCCAACACTCCGTTGTTTGGTCTACTTGGTACTTCCCTAAGATATCAGGGGTTCTATACCACCTAGTTATACATTTGTAGTTCATTTCCATCATCTTGTTGTTTACTGATGCGCCATGTACAAGTTTCAGAATTCTACTCGCTTCTTGATTCCTTTCTTGTTTCCCCAATTTCCTCTCCCAATTTTTTATGAACGTTGCCACCTCCAGCCTCTCCACTTCCATCAAAATGTTATATATTTGGGATATATTCCTGCGAGTTGTTTCTATATTACATAGACGTTCCATTGATGTTAAGTCGCCTCCTTCCCTTAACGGGTGAGGGAGTGCGGCCATGAAGTGTCTAAGCTGGAAATACCTCCATTCATTTATATCCATCAAATCCTTTTTTATTTTTAGTTCTTGTATGGTGCATATTTTTCCCCCTTGCATTATTTTTCGTAGTTGTGCATTTTCTTTTTTAATCCAGTTCCCTCTCATTAAATTTTTCCCCGGTGCAAAATAGTTATTTTCCTTTAGTGCTATCAGTGGTGAGTTATATTTCCATTTGTTTTTCTTATGCACCTTATCCAATGTTTTCAAAACTATCTGTGTCAGTGTATGAGTATTATCTCCCAATATCCTATATTGTGGAGGTCTCCATATGTCCCTACCTAATTGTGTGTTAGCCATTGTGTGTTCTATGTTGACCCATCTTTTCTCATTTGTTATTTTCGCCCATTCTACCACCCGTGTTAGCAAGACTGCCTCATAATATTTTTGAAAATCGGGCACACTCAGTCCCTCTTGATTTTTTGTTTTCTGCAGTGTCATTAGTGCTACTCTAGTTTTTTTATTGTGCCATATTAATTTTGTAGTTAGTGTTTTTATTATTCTAAAGTATGTTGGGGGTATATATATATGGGAAGCATCTGAAACTTGTACATGATCTTTGGAAGTATTTACATTTTTAAGGCATTAATCCTACCTATCCATAAGTACGCCCTGTACTTCTGTTCTCTTTATTTCTGTTTTAATTTCCTCCAATAGTGGGATAAAATTAGCTTGGTATAATTTCTTAGGTGAAGCCGTTAATTTAATCCCTAAATATTTTATTTCCATCTTTCTCCATGGAAATTAGATTTCTTGTTGTAAGTGTTTTTCCTCTTTTTTGTTTTCATATTAATGTTTAATATCTCCAATTTGTTTGGATTAATCTTGAAATTGGAAAGTTCTCTGTATTCTTTTAATACTTTCAAAAGTTTAGGCATCGTAATGTGGGGGTTAGATATGTAAAATAGGATGTCCTCTAAAAACACAGCTAACTTATGTTCCTCTTCCCCCACTCTAAAGCCTCCTATGTCCACATCCCCCCAAACCGTTGCCAGGAGTGGTTCCAATGCTAGTACGAACAGGAGCGGAGACCACTGTCTCTTCCCATTTTTATCTCAAAGGGGGGTGATAATGTTCCATTGACTTTTACCATGATTGTAGGCCCTTTATATAATGTTTTTATCCACTGCATTATTCTAGGGCCTAACCCAATGCTTTATAATGTATTCATCATAAATCCCCAGTCTACCCTTTTCAGCATTGATCGCTGATCCCACCCTCTCTGATCTTTTGTAGTAGCAGGAGCGTTCTTACCCCGTTATCTACTTGGGACAAAGCCGACCTGGTCCGGATGGACCAGTTTCGTCATGAACTCTTTTATTCTAGTTGCTAAGATTTTTGCAAATAGTTTTGTGTCTGCATTCGAGAGTGATATTGGCCTATAATTGGAACATTTGGTGTCATCTTTACCCTCTTTTGCAATAATCATGATTGATGCCAATAGAGCTTTTTTACTCATTTCATACCTTATACCCAAGCCATTCATATATTTACATTTCAAAAATTCTCTAAACTTTTTCAAATAAAGTATCGTATACCCATCTGGGCCTGGACTTTTACCCAATGCGGACTCCTTTAATGCTAGTCATCTTCTGTTATGGGCATTTCAAGAGATAGGGCTCGTTCTTCTGCTATCCTAGCTTTTATCAAATATTCTTTTATCCTTTCTTTTTGCCCCTCTTTACCTAGACCACTCTGTCTTACTGAATATAGTTGTTCATATAACTCATGGTAGACCCCCGCTATGTCTTTTGTATTATGTACCATTTCCCTCTTTTTATTTTGTATTTTGTCTATGAAATTCACTGATTTTATTTTCCTTAGCATCCTTGCTAGACACCTGCTGTTCTTATTTCCCCATTGATATCTTTCCTTGGTGATCTTATTATAGGTTTTCCTTATTTCATATTCTAATAATTCCTTTAGCTCATCCCTTTTTATTACTAGCTTTTGTCGCAGTTCCTGTTCTTGTCCACCACCCTTTTTATGCCTCTGTTCTAATAGATATATTTCTTCTATGACCTTTTCCCTCTTTTTTATTCTTTCTCGCTTTTTCCGTGCACCTATTGAGATCAGGATTCCCCTTATGTAGGCTTTGTGGGCCTCCCACATGGTGTCATCTGCGATCTCACTGGTTCCGTTTAAAATTAAGTATTGGTCTAATTCTTTGTTTACCAACTCCTCCCCTTGTTTATCTGAAAGCTCTTTGTTCAATCTCCAGGAATATGTTTGTCTCTGGGTTTCAGGTATTTTACATTTCATAATCAATGGTGCATGGTGGGATAAGGTAGTTATTTCAATATTTGTAGATATCACTGAGTCTAACATCCTATTAGGGATGAGCTCCACGTTCGATTCGAACGTATGTTCGACTCGAACATCGTCTGTTCGACCGTTCGTCGAAATAAGAACAAAACGGGTCGATCAGGCCAAATTTGATTGACGCGCCACGGCCCATAATTCACTGCGGCATTGCGCACTGATGATTGGCCAAGTATGCACTATGACCCGCATGCTTGGCCAATCACAGCGCGCAAAAAACACTATAAAAGGCTGCCTGCAGTGAATAGATCAGTCCTAGAGAGAGAGACAGTGTCTTTTTTTCTAGATAGATAGATAGAGCAGGCAGGCTAGTCAGTTTAGTTAAAGTTGCAGTGTGTAGAGGATATATATACATCCCAGGTGTTGTACATATATTTATACACTGTATAGTTTAGCTAGATCAGTAATTCCTATCCTAATTTACTGTCTATCAGTTGATTGTGCTAGCTGCAGTACTCTCACGTGGCGTATTGCCCGTGTGCTCTGTAGTTTGCACCTAAAGTTACTTTGTGTGTACCAGTACTGCACTTGTGCTCTGTAGTTTGCACCTAATGTTACTTTGTGTGTACTGCACTTATGCTCTGTAGTTTGCACCTAAAGTTACTTTGTGTGTACAGTACTGCACTTGTGCTCTGTAGTTTGCACCTAAAGTTACTTGGTGTGTACTGCACTTGTGCTCTGTAGTTTGCACCTAATGTTACTTGGTGTGTACTGCACTTGTGCTCTGTAGTTTGCACCTAAAGAAACCCATACTATTTTTAGTGATTTTTATCCATATTGCAGGGACCAGACATTACATTAAAGCTGCAAGCAGTCTTAAATTACTTTTTTCTTACAGTAATCTCATTTTGTACAGGGACAGTTGTAAACACTACTATAGACACCCAGCAGGTATGATATTTAAAGGAATTTTTCATTTTTTTTTTCACTTTAAGCATCATTAAAATCGCTGCTCCAGAAAAACGACCATTTTAAAAACTTTTTTTTTCCATTGATACATGTTCCCTGGGGCAAGACCCAGGTTCTCAAAGACGTTTTCTGACAATAACTTGCATATTGGGCTTTAAAATTAGCACTTTTGAATTTGAACGTTCGAGTCCCATTGACGTCAATGGGGTTCTAAATGTTCGCGCGAACGTTCGGTCTGTTCGATGGTTCTGGTGCGAACCGAACGGGGGGGTGTTCGGCTCATCCCTACATCCTATGTAACACCATCCAATAATCTATCCTGGTGTACATCCCATGTACAGGGGAGTAGAACGTGAAGTCTTGTACCCTAGGGTGTTGTATTCTCCACATGTCCACCAATTAGTGAGTCTTAAAAACATTTTATTGGCCCTCATACACACATAATATTTCTTTCAGATTATATGCATCGCTTCTGATGAGGCGATATAGTCGCCGAAACGCATCGAGCCAACGGGCCACTTTTATCTATAGGCCATCCTAGATGCATTACATTATCATATATGATGAGATCTAGTAAAAAAAATGTTTTATATTTGATGTTAACTTATGTCTTTACATGGAGCCTGCTGGCCAAGATATTTGTATAACCTGTGTTCATTTTATTAAAATTGTTTTTTCAAACTGATCCATTGCTCCACCTCATTGTGCCTCATTCAAAGTCCCGAACCTTCTCCCCTTATGTAAACTGATTCAGGGATGGAGACACTTATCTAGGGTGTCTCATTTAAAGTCCCACACTTTTTTGCTCTATGAATACCCAATTAGGAATGGAGGCACATGGGTGGATATCCGATAAATGTTTATTTTTTTTTAATTTCTGTACTCATACAAGAAAGCTTATATTATGATTTTCATTGATAATTTAATAACTGTGGAATCCCTCATAGCTCCCCACGTGGTCTGAGCATCATCACTGTCCGCTGTTTGCTGATGCCTGGTTCCCCACTACACTTCACCATTCGGAGTATGGTTCTGACACTTATCAGGTAATTCCTTTGTAATTCAGTTGGAGACAGTGGCTCCATTTTTACTTTTATTTTACGACTCTTCTTTCAACACATATATTATATTTAGGTGCTCCTCACATAACAAGATGCCTTCACTCTACACCTCAATAACCTTCATTTACTCCCAGAACTGCTCAATACAACATTATACAACTTTTAGTTCACCTTACATTACAATGCTCATCACTTTGAGCTTATATAATTGTACACCTTTTACCTTCCCCACATTTTCTTCCCTCATATTTCCCCAAACATTTCCAAGGCCACTTCCCAGCATCATCTACAGTGCCAGTGTGGGGTTTACCATTTTGTTGGAGGTTCAATGTTGGGGTCCGGTTTTCTTTGGGGCTCTTCGTCCCCTCACCTCCCGGGTGGGATGCAGGATGATTTCCTCCGGTATGGCGCCACCAGCACATTGAGTGCTCTAATGTGTAAGTATGAGGCAGGATTATCTCCTTTCTCCATATCCTTCATTTGTTTTTCTCCCCCAATATTTTTTTATACCCCAATTAGTGAGTCTTAAAAACATTTTATTGGCCCTCATACAAACATAGGGGTAGATTCATAAAAACTTACGACGGGCGTATCAGTAGATACGGCGTCGTAAGTCCGAATCCCCGCCGTTGTATATTTAAGTGTATTTTCAAACTGAGATACGCTTAAATATTGCTAAGATACGACCGGCGTAAGTCTCCTACGCCGTTGTATCTTAACTGCATATTTACACTGGCCGCTAGGGGCCTATTCACGAACGTACGCCCGGCCGTCGCAGTAAAGATACGCCGTTTACGTAAGGGGTTTTCAGGCGAAAAGATAAACTACCAAAAACATGGCGCAGCCAATGTTAAGTATGGACGTCGGAACCACGTAAATTTTTCAAATTTTACGTTGTTTGCGTAACTCGTCCGTGAATGGGGCTGGCCGTAATTTACGTTCACGTCGAAAGCATGACTATTTTCCGATGTCATTTGGAGCATGCGCACTGGCATACGTCCACAGACGGCGCATGCGCCGTTCGATCCAAACGTCATTTACGTGGGGTCACCTTTAATATACATAAAACATGCCCACAGCTTCAACATTTGAATTAGGCGGGCTTACGCCGGCCCTAATACGCTACGCCGCCGTAACTTTGGCGGCAAAATCTTTGAAAATACCAAACTAGCCTCTCAAAGTTACAGCGGCGTAGCGTATAGGAGATACGCTACGCCCACCTAAAGGTACGTGAATCTACCCCATAATATTTCTTTCAGATTATAGGCATCGTTCCTGATGAGGCGGTCAACGGGCCACTTTTATCTATAGGCCATCCTAGATGCATTACGTTATATATGATGAGATCTAGTAAAAAAAAAATGTTTTATATTTGATGTTAACTTATGTCTTTACATGGAGCCTGCTGGCCAAGATATTTGTATAAAAAAAAAAGGAGAAAAGTGCAGCGCTAAATACTATCTGGAGTGAAACCAAATATATGATCAAGGTATTCAAATCAGGTGCCCCAATTAAGGGGCAGGTACAGTATAAGAATATATAAAATTGCACTAGACCAATACGTGTAAATATCAAATAATGTGCAAGAAAAATTTAAATACTGAAAAATAAAAATCAAAGTAAGTGTGATACCAAATGGTACCACCAGGGTACTTCACACTCAAGTGAAAATGGATATGTATCACAAATAAATATCCCACGAACATACGTCCAAAGATATATGATCAAAGGACAATGCTAATAGATGTTATAAATAGCAATGTACATAAAACAATCCAAAGAAACCAAGGAATGGAAACTTTGATGATAAAAAGTCCCAATGTAAAAATGAACAGAATCACATTAAGGCAAACTGAATTGCAAAAACGTGTAGAGTAAAAAGTCCATCAACACAGGAATCGGATACTTCAGTGATTTAAACAGGTAGTAAAAGCCCCATCGGCGGTCAATCTCATAGGATCCACAACAAAATCCAATCGATACAGATAAAAGTTGGGTACTCTTACCGGATGGCGTGGACACACACGTCAGCGACGGTGTGTCAATCGAGCGTGTACGAACTCCTGGAAAACGATGATGTCAATGGGAGACCTTTGAGCCAATAGACAGTCGATCATCAGAAGCCGAGTGGATCCAAATGTGAGAGAAAATCATTGCCCCAGTTGAAGAGCTACTGGCTCGAAACACGTCGGGTACATAAGCCCATACGCTATTTGCTTACCACGCTACTTTATCCATGTGATCACCTGTACTAGTCTTTCCGCAGTCTTGTACTTTTTATCCTATTTTTTATTTATTTTTTGCCCATTTTTCTGTATACCATTTTATGCCTAATAAAGGCTTTTTTACTGGAAGTAACCACACTATGCGAAGTTGTGTGTGTTTTCTTTCCTTACATGATTCTATGATGGGTCTACCTGCTACAATGCCATTATCCATGAGTTTCCCCTGAAGGATTTTCTCTCACATTTGGATCCACTCGGCTTCTGATGATCGACTGTCTATTGGCTCAAAGGTCTCCCATTGACATCATCGTTTTCCAGGAGTTTGTACACGCTTGATTGACACACCGTCGCTGACGTGTGTGTCCACGCCATCCGGTAAGAGTACCCAACTTTTATCTGT